>NW_010972437.1:5800760-5810089 GCF_000737465.1 Haliaeetus leucocephalus
AGAAAAAAAAAAACAAAAAAAACCAAACCCGGAACCCCGAGGGTTGAGATAAAGGCAGTTTACTGGAACAACACAAAGAAATTGCAACAACAACAACGGTACTAATGAAAAAGTATACAAAAAGAGTGATGCACAGTGCAACTGCTCACCACCCGGGACCCGACGCTCTGCCACTTCCCCCACCGAAAAGAAGAGCCCACCCCCCGGCCCGCTCCCCCTTTATATACTGAGCATGATGTCACATGGTATGGAATAGCTCCTTGGCCAGTTCAGGTCAGCTGCCCCGGCTATGCCCCCCACCTCCCAGGTTCCTGTAAAAAAAAAATTAACTCTATCCCAGCTGAACCCAGGACAACCAGGAACCATAGCGTTAGAGAACAATGTTGCTTTTCTATTGGTGGCTTCCAGCTCCTGTGCAGTAGATGTTGGCCCAACTGATAAAAATCAGCATGTCTTCATTAATATTACACTGGCTTTCACAACTGTCCTGCCCTGTCCTCTCTTCTTACTGCTATATAATCAGTAATGGCCTGTGTTTCAGGAACATTTATTTTTTTATATGAGAGTTGGCCTGAGTCAACTGGTTTCAGTGACGTATATTCTATCAATCACATCATTGTTTCTTAGACTAAAGGAAGGAATAAGTTCTTAACTGTCAGACTTCTCAATACCTGATATTTACATATTCTTATTTTTCCAAACTATTGAATTCATATTCAAAGGAAAAGATACTTTGAACATGTAAAGGTATTTGATTGCTTTAGAGAGCCTTTCCATTCTTGATTAACTTATATATTAATATAGAACAGTTAATAAGAATGTAATGTTCAGTATAGTATGGTTAATAAGAATGTAGTCTTACCTGCAGCATTTAAAATGTGAGAAAAGTAATTTTTTCCTTGGTGATTAGTACTTTGTATTTGGTGGAACATATCTAAAACTTCCAGAGTATTAAAAATACTTGTCAAGCCTGTATACACACGTATGGGCATATATGCATGTATGTAAACATATAAGCTGCACAGAAGTTTGTAAACAGATAGATGATTGGCTGTGGGTAGCAGGTTGTACTTATTGAAGTCGATTACAAAGCATCTGTTAGGCATCAGCAGGGAAACAGGCTGGGATTTGAAGAGAAAGTAAGATATCACACAAAAGAAACGTTGCATACTGCTTTGATCCATTTGTACTACAGTCTAGCTTTCTTATAATGATGGGTGAGTGAAGGCCTTAGAAAGAATTTAGATGATTCTTAGAAGAAAAATAATAAATGCTCACTGCTTTCCTTTCATTGCTTCTTGTTCGCTACACATTTCTTACAGCAGTGCAACTCATTGAGATACATTGGTATAGTCTGTGATGATAATGTCATCAAAAGGATATTGTTGTAGTGACATCAGTTCTGACATCTGAATACAGGATGTTAATGATTTGCATGATATTATCAGATGTTTTACTTCTTTGGATTGCTCACTATTTGTTAAGTGACGTGAACTAATGGCAAATTTACCAAGTGTGATTCCTCAGCAGTGCAAATGATTGCCCATTTCTTTCTAGCTGTTGATATGCCATGGTCAAGTTACTTCCTTGGAATTGTGCTGTATCTCTTGTTGATGACAGCGACAAGGAAAACGTGGGGTTTTTTTCTGATAATGCACAAAAGTATTTTAAAGATCTGAGAAATGGAAATGTTTCAGTACCACTTCATAGACAGATAAAAATTATAAATTCAGCCATTTACTATCACTGTTCTGCAGGAAGTGCATAAAAAAACCAGTGAATGCTTATGTGCATGCGTGCTCAAAACCAATTATGGTTCAAGAAAATTTGCATACTTTAAAGGACTTAATTTGAATCACTGGAACTATACCAGCTTTCCAAGAGAGAAAATACTGCTAGTTTTTACAGGAATTTTTCTGTGATTACTAAGAAAATAAATTTGGTTTGGGTGAAAGGAAAATATTTTTTGAAGCTTTGGGAGAAAACTCAGTTAAGTTACATATTCTGAAGCTTCATTTCATGTATAATCAAACAGGGTTTAGGCTGATATGATTGAAAAGCCCAATGAAAAGCGTAGTGCTTAAGAAAAGCTGCTCAGCAGAACACTTAATAGGTTTTTCCTGGTCTAGTATTTTTCAGAATGAATTATAATCACCAAGATAAAGGGACTATCTGACATATTAAACTGGCTAGAAATAATTTTTTCTGTTGGTAGCACCTCAGCCACCTTTTTGAAATACCTTACAGTGTGGTAGTGATAGTAATGAACATTCCTGGTTCTTTCTGCTAGTTTTGGTCACAGGAGGCCTTAAGTACACATACTGCAAACATTCAAGAACTACAGCAACAAATAATGGTATGCAACTGAAAGCTAACAAGCAGTTTGTCTCTAGCAAAGGAAGGGTGAAAAGTAAAGAAACTAATTGAAGGAGGAGGACCCCAGAAAACAAATAGTGATGAGGTCACTAGAAATTGGGTACACCCATATTATCACATAAACAGAATATAGTGTGAGATAGAAGCTTAGTAGCTTTTGCAACATACCAGTGCTAAGAGACACAGACAGCAACCCAAGGAACTTAACTGTTGATTATAGGAAGATACCCATCAGCTTCTCATGAGGCTTTAAATCTCCTTCAGAGTGAGTGCATCTGAATTAAAATTGGTTGGAAATGGTGACAGCTGACAAATAGTGGTTTGGTCTAAAGCAACATAGAAAGTTCTGGAGCACAAATTCTTACAAATAGATATTCCTGAACTACCATGCACTCTTACTTCATGGCAGCACATAAAGACTCAAGGAAGTGTTTTTCCATGCTAATAAGCAGTTGTTTAGCTGCCAGGTCCCTATAAGATGAAAGGGACAAAATCCCAAGGCCTTTATTTTGTTGTTACTCAGTTCAGCTGACAATCATAGAATCATTTAGGTTGGAAAAGACCTTCAAGGTCATCGAGTCCAACCATTAACCATGCCCACTAAACCATGTCCTGAAGTACCCTGTCCACTCGCTTTTTTAATATCTCCAGGGATGGTGACTCAACCACTTCCCTGGGCAGCCAATTCCAATGTTTGACAACCCTCTCAGTAAAAAAAATGTTCCTAATATCTAACCTAAATCTCCCTTGCCTCAACTTGAGGCCATTTCCTCTTGTCCTATCTCCAGCCACCTGACAGAAGAGACCAGCCCCCACCTCACTACAACCCCCTTTCAGGTAGTTGTAGAGAGCGATAAGGTCTCCCCTCAGCCTCCTCTTCTCCAGACTAAACAGCCCCAGTTCCCTCAGCCGCTCCTCATAAGACTTGTGCTCCAGGCCCCTCACCACCTTTGTTGCCCTTCTCTGGACATGGTCCAGCACCTCAATGTCTTTCCTGTAGCGAGGGGCCCAAAACTGAACACAGTACTCGAGGTGCGGCCTCACCAGTGCTGAGTACAGGGGAACACTCACGTCCCTGCTCCTGCTGGCCACACTATTTCTGATACAGGCCAGGATGCCGTTGGCCTTCTTGGCCACCTGGGCACACTGCCGGCTCATATTCAGCCGGCTGTCAGCCAGCACCCCCAGGTCTTTTTCTGCTGGGCAGCTTTCCAACCACTCTTCCCCAGGCCTGTAGTGCTGCGTGGGGTTGCCATGACCAAAGTGCAGGACCCGGCACTTGGCCTTGTTGAACTTCATACGATTGGCCTCAGCCCATTGATCCAGCCTGTCCAGATCCACCTGTAGAGCCTCCCTACCCTCAAGCAGATCAACCCTGCCTCCCAACTTGGTGTCATCTGCAAACTTGCTGAGGGTGCACTCAATCCCCTCATCCAATGAAGCAACCTCAGTCAGACATGTTCATCCCATCCTCTGACATGCTCAGACTGAGAAAGAGTAAGCCAGGAACAGTATCTGCAAAATCAATCCTAGCTCACCCCAGGATCTGCCATGAAGTTTACAAGGGAGAGTGGTAGGAGGCAATATCCTGCCTTTAATCATACAGACATTTTTAATTATTCCTGTACAGTAAATCTGCTTGCAACTCATACTCACAGCACTTGCTTTTTCTTAACACAGCCACCCTAGAAGGCCCCAGTAGTAAACATCAGTATCATCTGATTGTGTTTTCATGCCAAACTGTTGACAACTGGATAAAAGCAAGCAAGACCTAAGTTATAAAATAGAATTGAGCTCCAAGACCAGAGACAAGTTCCCTGAGGTAGGAGTTCCTTTAGGAACTTTATCACTTACAGGTTTACATGTAATTAATTGCATCCCCTTTTTTATTTCAACACAATTAGTAATATAGATTGTCTCCTTTACATCAACAATATCCAAATGTTCTCCATAGTGTGACCTATGCTAGAGATTAATTTGTTTTCTCAGTCTTTCCTGCCCATTTCCTCAAAGGCCAAATGATGCTACAGCCTCTTAAGAGGCTTGCTGAAGCAGAGAGGCACTGCAAATTTGTTTGAGCTAAACATCAGTTTGGCCCATAGTGGTATTTCACCATTTCTGTTGCTGTCTGAAGGGAGGAAGCAAGCTGCCAGCAGACCTTTCCTAGGGGATGCTGTTGTTACAGGTGGGACATACCTGAAGTGGAAGCACTAGCTCTTCCCAAAGACCCCTGTGGAAAAGCATCTAAGATAAACAGTACCTGCTCAGATAATCTGTCTGGTTTTATGTTTTCTAGAGCTTGAAAGCATAAGGGAACAGGTAACATCTGGTCTACCACAATACCAGTCCTAGGTGGCTGGGGCATCCAGCTCTTAACATGTTCTTTGTCAGTTGCTGGTCTTAATAGCTGTAGGGACTGTGGGTGAAGACTGTCTCTTGTATTAATACAAAGTTGTGCACAATGGGGCTTTTAGATATATTAATGTAATTTAGATAATTAACAACAATAGTACAGTAGTGAGCAGATCTGTTGTAACAATGCTCTTGCCTCCCTCCCACACCGTAGCAGGGCACTCATGCAGACTGTGGCTGCAGGCAGAGGCAGCGGCTGGGGTGGGGGGGGTGCTGAGTATGCTAAGCTGTGTGTTCCTGTGCTCATCCTGCTTTAGTGTTCCTTCCTTTCTTGAACATTTAAATTGTTTGTTGAATGCTTAACTTTAAGAACAAATTCAGTGCCATTGGAGCTGATAGCTCTCTTACAATTTTTTATCTGCTTCCATAACGTCAGGATTTCACCCAATGGGACTATGTTTAAGCTTTATTTTGTTCAGGCCCAGTAACCATTTTAAGATTTCATTTACACATTTTGCTGCTTGAACCTATTTTTGCAAGTTGATGAACACCCAGCAAATGAGTTTTAATTTGGGCATTTAAAAAAAAAAAGGAACCAAATATTGCTACATGCTCAAGGAAAGAAACTTTGAATGAGCAACTAAATGTAGTTTCCCTGGAAAGCTGAATTTTTTAGTTGCATTCAGTCAGCCAGGCAATGAAAATATTTCATTTCACCAAAGCATCAAATGTTACCTGCCCAAAGTTACATTTCATTAGTTTAATATCAAATTGCCTATTAGAGTTATGAATAATGGTCAGAGGAAACTGATTTGTCTACAAAGAACTTGCAAACTGAAAAAGAAGCAAATTCAAGTTATCTATGAGAAGTATTTTGATTAAATACTTTAAGTGACAATATGTAACATTTTAAGTGGTGCTTTTAATAACTAAAAATTTAGGGAAAATACTGTAAAAATATAATGTGAAAGCAAACAGAGGAGCTGGTAAAACCTGTTAACCCTTTTACTTTTGCTGGAAAACTGAAAACATTTTTGAAGGTATTTTTAACATAAAAATATGTACTACTTTTCTTTAGTGTGACGATATCTTTCAGCAGTGGTTGTTTTGCACAAGTGTACAGCTGTGCATACAATAAAACATCACCATCTTGACCCTAATCCTGTCTTGCAGCCAGCGGAGGTTTTTGGCAGCTTCCTGCTCTGCTTGTCTGTGTCTTATTACAGGATCAGTTATTTCCTGTTTTGGCACCCAGAACACAATACATTGAATAGGTCACATGCCTTACAAAAAGCCTGACATACACACAGATTAAAGTAGGCAACTGCTTATAAATCATGCAGTTTATTAAGGAGATTGAATTCATAGGTAATTAAAAAAACCCACAAGCTCAAGTTAATCAGAGATACAGTGCTCATAGTTATAGGCCTTCTTTCGCCATGTAAATTGACATCAATGAGGATTAAAATGCAAAAATTAAAGAGAAGTAGTTAAAAAATATCTACAAATCAAGATCTTCGACTAAATGTGTCATTTCCTCTTTTTCCCTAGCTCTCCAATGAGTCTTCCAAGTAATGTAGATTTACTCTTATGCATGTGGATACTTATTAAATCTTCAAATGAGTCTTTCTTCTTCAGAACTGATGACCTCTGAATATGAGAAAATATCCCTGAAAAGTGACATGAAAATGCATATAAGTAATCAATTTCCAAACAGCAAAGAGCAGCTGAATACTTAGTTTCCCACATCCATGTTCCTTTTGTCTTTAGCTGCTGCTGGTCCCCATTTTATCAGCATTACCCCCAAACCTCTTGTTTTGGCAGTAGCCTATCCCTCCATTTGCAAGTTGCCTTTCAGTGACAAGTTACTTTTCCCCCAGCATGGACCTTTTCCTTCAGTCTTCCTATAAAATTCTTCCACTTGTAATTAGCAAAGTCAAAACACTCGAGTCTGCTCACAGTCTTACTGACTCACTGTCTTCTCATCAACCTCCCTGCACAGGGGATGAGATCGCTCACCCTGTTTAGTAGCGCATTTGTTATTTCGTTGAGGAACTATGGGGCATTTTCTTTGCAATGACCTCCAAAAGCCAGCAGATTGGCCTTATTTCATTTAAACACATTTATCTTCTGAAAAAGGAACTGGTTAACACAGTATCTGTTCATTTACCAGACCTCAAATTCATAACACAGCAGCCTTTGCCCCACTACCTTCCCTGACACCCTGCAGCCCAGCAGATTTGGGACAGGAAGTTGTGTCTGTCTTGGGCCAGGTGCAAGGGCTGATCCAAGCCCAATTACCTGCACCTGTGAGGGAGGTATGCACAGCTGTGGCCACGCTGAGTGGCGAGGTAGCAGGGGGGCTGCTGGGTGCGGAGAAAAGAGGTAGAGAGGGTTTTGTGTTTGTGTTCTTCAAAGGTTTATACTGGGGATGTGCTATGTGGCTTCTTGAGGAGGGTCTTCTTGTACAGCTGCTCTTCAAGAACGTTTGCTGTGAGTACAAAAGTTGTGTTTTCCTTGTCGTTCTGAAGTCTTATTTTGGCTCATTAAGAGTTGTTACAACTATAACATATCTAGCTCCAGCATTATATTGGAAATGTTTTTATGAAACCTGCCTTTTTGTAGTGTTTGGATTTTGTTAGGGGAAAGGGATGAGTTACTAAAGATACCTTGGCCAGGTAACTGTAAAAGACTGTCCATACTTGTTGCAGTTTAAAGCTGACTAACACTTCTCTGCAGCATATCTAGGGAGGTTGAAATGCTTCTCGGTTAAGTGGGATGTTAGCTGGATGGAGGCAGTTTGTCAGATAACTCATATATGGCTGTCCTGATTTTGTTGGGTTTTTCATGGATTGAGTAGAGTTTGAAGAGTATCTTCAGACTTTTTAGTAACCTCAATCAGGAGCCTGGCAGGACTAGAGTGGTTCAGCAAACAGTGCTTGCACCCATAAGTCTGGACCTGGGCTACTTCCACCACCGTCTTGATGGATGCTCAGACTTGTTTCCCAGGAGGGCAAAGTATGAGGAACTGTGGAAGTGCTTCTTAGATGTGACGAAGCAGTTCTGTTTAGTACTACTGAGATGCTTTTACTAAGGACTTCACTAGTCTTTTTGGCTTGGAGGGCTTTTCTGTTTTCTTCTTGGAAGTTGAGTTCCTGATGATCAATTTTCACAACGACCTCAGGGGATTTGTCCTTTAGTTCTGAAATCTGACACTAGAATAATAACACCATAACATCAGCATTTCTGTGCTAAGTCCAGATCTCTGCCTTGCTTTTCTAATTCAATGATAAGTTTAAGAAACTACAGTGAATGTGGCTTACAGATTGCTCCTGATTTATGATCCTGTTTGCAATTAAAAAAAACCACAACCAAATTGGAATTGTGAATATTTAAGAGGAATAAGATTTAAAACTTTGGTATGGAGCAATAAAGACGTTATCAACTGTTGGAAAAGTAACAGTATAAAGCAAAAAAATCTTGCTTTATCGTTTGACTTCTAGAACAAGCCTACTGAAAGTTATTCATACCCACCCATGTAGACGTAAAGTACATAAGGTCATTCAAATGCCGTTAGTGCTGCTCTTTGGGCTAGGAAAACAGGCTTGTACATCTCTTTACGCATAAGAAGTGGTAATTCTATTCCTCATCGCTTGTTAGGATGTGATTCCTATCTGCAATTATTAACAATTGATTTCTGCTTTCACTGACGAAACAAGGCAGTAGGGTCAAGGGTTACAAAGATTAAAATGGCTGGCTTTGTTAAGAGATTGGGATACTTGGATAAGAGGTTAGATAGCTCCTCCAAAAAAATAAAATTTAGGCTGTCGCTGCTATAAGCTGCCTGCTACTGACCGATGTTTATCAATTGTACAGAGAAACCAGATAACTGATTACAATTCACAAAACAGAGGTAAAAATAGAGAAGGGGAGGAATCCTTGTTTGTCTTAAAGTGTGAATACTTAGTAGTGCTTAAAATCTCTCTGTATAGGAGTAAATAAAGGTCAGTATTAATCATAAAACCCATAATTTGATTCTGCCAAATACATCAGACTGTTACTCTTAATCTTGACTGGAACAAAAGCTCTTTGTTTGGGAAAATCACAGTGTGATATAGACATGAAGAGCCAGATGTAAACAAAAGGCTAAGGGGGAATTTAGTGATATTCAAAACTGCAATTCTGAAAACAAAAATTCATCTGGTGCTTTAGCCTAGTGGGCAACTCAGTTTTTGATAGTACTGCCTCATGTGTCTGAAGTTGCATTCTGTTTGCACCCAAAAGTGCATCAGTCTGGTCAGGACTGAGCAACTTGTCTTTTGAGATGTCTAATGCCACTTGGGAACCAGAAGGGGGTTCTGTGCTGCCTGCCATCAGTGTAGCTCAACACAGTAAAGATCTTCTCAGAGTTATGTGATAGTTCAGATTCTTTGCAGAGCAGGATAGGACCCACTCCTTGCTTTTAAAATGCAGATAGCTGTTGTTTGGCTCAGAGTTTAGAAACTGGCCGTGTGTGTGAGGAGCTCTTCAGTCTGAGGGGATTGATTCAAGCACAACTCCTATCTCCTAGCTTAATGGCTAAGAAAATTCTTTTTAGGCTT
>NW_010972437.1:5810099-5813942 GCF_000737465.1 Haliaeetus leucocephalus
GAACTGTCCGGTGGTGTAGTGTCCCTGGGGTGGAAGAATCCTGAGTTCAAGTCTCTTTTTTAGAGACGCTCTAATGGGTAACTGCCCAGAGAGGTTCTTCATTATTCCATGGACATTTTCCCCAAACATCTTGATGAATAAGACACTGATACAGGAAATGGAGATAAGGGTCTGAATCCATTCAATTGGAAAGGCAGTTCTGCTGTCTCCCTGTGGGCCTGATGCACTATGCTGTTGGTGATGGCAGCAGCACTTCTACCCCTCCATCAAATTATAGCACCTGCCAATTCTACACAGCTCTGTACTGGATTGGGAGGAGTGGGGGGCAGTTGTGCAGCACCGTCCTCTGTTTTTGTACTATTATCACATCACACAATAAGCCTGTATCTCTTTTCTTTCCTACTAGACTCTAGTTATTGCCCATGGACATATTAAAGGAGTAGTAACCTTGGTTTCTCCCCGTGAACTGAGACTGTAGAGTAGCGATCTTCTGTTCAGCTTCTGCTAGCTGCCTTCTCCCTAGGCCATGGGTTCTGGAGAGCACGCAGTCCACATAGATATCCCAGAAGAGCTGAGCCAGGTCCCAGAACAGAGCCCCATGTTTCAAGTTCTCTGATGATTTCAGGAAGATCATGAAGTCCCAAAAGCCACTGACGGAGTCAGAAATGCGAGGCTTCCTCATCTCCAGTAAGACAGCCGAGGAGGATTCCCAACACTGGGGGTCGGCTCGCCCAAGAGCTAGTGGATCAATTTGGCTATAGCAGAGGAAAGGTGTCATGCAAAATGCTCCCATGATTAGCAGAGTGCAGGTGAGCCTCATGTTGCAGTGGACTATTCTTCTGCTCCCAAGGTCCATTGTGTCACTGAAATGTAACAAAACCAAAAGAAGCTGAAAAACTTCCAAGGCTTTGCTCCTGAGTACCTTACCTGATATAGAAGGCACTTCAAATGTTGATAGTTTTTTCTCTGCTCTTTAAAGACCTATGTATCCTTTTTCACATGTATGAATATAAATACCAGTGGAGTTGTATTAACTCTGTGCAGCAGAATTGTGTGTTAAAAATTTGTTCATCATCCTCAAATCCATGTGATGAACTTTCTTATCTGGAAATTCTTCATCTTGAAAGTTTTTGGCCTTTCTTGATTTACAGATCCCTAACCTTTTTCAGTAAAAATCCATTCCTCCTTACAGAGAATTTAAGCCTTTAGGCAGTCTTGCTTTCCTCAAAATTTTATGAGCCCTTTAAAATAGTCTGCAGACTCACAGGCATCTGTGGACAGCAGGTGGAAAAGTGTTTGTTGAAAGTGTGTTCTAATGAATTAATGGTAGGTTGCAAAATTATCCATTAAACAGGAGTGTTTTACCTGCTTTAGCATTCTGGATTTTAATGCAGAGCAGCTCTGAAAAGAGGGTATAGCAAAGCCACAGCACAGCAGCTGTATTGTACAGCATGTATACATGCAGATAGAATCATAGAATAGTTTGGGTTAGAAGGGACCTTTAAAGGTCATCTAGTCCAACCCCCCTGCAGTAAGCAGGCTCATCTTCAGCTAGATCAGGGTGCTCAGAGCCCCGTCCAACCTGACCCTGGATGTTTCCAGGGATGGGGCATCTACTGCCTCTCTGGGCAACCTATTCCAGTGTCTCACCACCCTCATTGTAAAAAATTTCTTCCTTGTATCTAGCCCAAATCTACCCTCTTTTAGTTTAAAACCATTACCCCGGTCTTATCGCAACAGGCCCTGCTAAAAAGTCTGTCCCCATCTTATAAATCCCCTTTAAATGTTGAAAGGCCACAACAAGGTCTTCCTGGAGCCTTCCCTTCTCCAGGTTGAACAACTCCAACTGTCTCAGCCTTTCCTCATAGGAGAGGTGTTCATCCCTCTGATGACCTTTGTGGCCCTCCTCTGGACCAACTCCAACAGGTCCATGTCTCTCCTGTACTGAGATAGATAGATAGATATAAAAAGTACAGATGCTTATTGCAGATCGCTGTAACAATTGTCTGTTACCTTAAAATTGTGAAACTTGATTAAGTAGCAGCTATAGTGGGAGAAATCCCGAGAATGATAACCTTTTGAGGACAGAAAGGCCCAGCTGTCTCCATCAGATTTAATTTCTAGTATGTTCTTCTATTGTGCATGTTCTAACATGCTTCTAGTATTTCTAATATTACACTTCTGATACACAGGTTTGGGTGTTGGTTTTGGTGTAGCTCATGGCATATGGAGAACCTCTCATTTGTGGAAACTGGCAACATGTGAGATCAGCTTTTAGGACAAACAATTCTGTTTAATGTGTGTCCTGATCTGTTGAGTATTCATGCTTTTATGTTTTGGGTTTGATTGTTGGAGGATTTTGGCTGGGGAGAAGTTACCTCTCTTCATGAGCTTAACGATCAACTGGCTTTTTGTGTAGAAAGCCTCTTCCATGAGTGATCATCAAGAGTACAAGCAAAGTTTCTCTGCTATGTAAAGAAAAATGTCAAAGGCAGGATAAGTGTGTGCAGATGGATTGTGTGTGAAAGGTAGCCCAGCCACAGCAAGTGTGCAAGGCTAGGAAAGGGCAGGCTGCTTTGTGGAACATATTTCATTGGAGAGCTAAAGGACTCTTCAGAGATCTCAGTCCTGGCAGTGATATTCTTACCTAGCCCCCTATCTGGCTACCTGGTCAGGTTCTGGGAACATTTTTGAGGTATTCACACTTCACTCTCCAACTGCTTACAGTCACTTTTTAATCTGAGTTGGGATCTCATGAGGAGAATTGGCTTGACAGCCTTGGATCTGAACCTTGCATTTAATGAGTAGAAGAGGTACAGCACACTCTTCCCACACTGCTCTGCCTAGTGGGATGTCACTTACGACAGTGATGGTAGTAATGGGGTTGTCCTCATACTGCTCCCAAGATCTCCAGAAGCATCATTCTTCTGTACCCTACTGCACAAGGTAGGTTTTGATTGCTTTCTCAGAAGCAAAACCAAAGGCATCCTGTGAGTCACTACTCCATTCTTACTTGTTTGTGCATCAGAGCCTTTCCACTGGGCAGCAGACACCTGTGCATATATGCTATGCAATATGCATGTATCTATCTGTTTACTGAGGCTTTTTCAAGGGACATAATTAACTTTGTTTATCAAGCTTCTAGTTTTCAGAACAACTTGGCAGTCTCAGATATTACCATGGGGAGGAAAAAAAACCACCACCACCACCAGATAGTTCAAACAAAGGAGTAATATTAAAATTGGATTCTAAGGATGGTTCTGTCACTTGGACAGGCGCTATCTGGTTTGCACTGGTTAACAACTGAACTGGTTGCTTTGCTTTCTCTGCTCCCCCCCACCCCCAGCCCCTTTGGAAACTTTCTAAGTTACAAAACTGGGTAAAAGACAAGGACAAGGGTTCTGGACTTGTCAGAGGTGTGAGCAAAGGGACTGCCCTGGGCAGGGAGCTGTCAGGGCATGAACATGAGGGTGGGTGCCATTTAAGGCGTGGTGTGAATGGCATTGGTCAGGGCCAGTAGCCAGGACCACTAGTCCTTATGGTCTGGTCAAACTCGGGCAGCTTTTTGCTGTTATTCTGCAAGGTTCAGGATTTTTTTTTTTTTTTAAGATGTCTGAGAGCTGAGGGGATGCTCAGGAAATGTTAGTTTTCATTAATCCCTTACCTGTGCTTGTGGTGAATGCTTTCAAGCAATTCCCCTCCTCGCCCTCCAATCTTTAGGTCTTTCTGTCCCTAAATTGAAGTTCATGTGTGTGTGCTATTCACACCTTCTGGCTCTGACTACTTTTTTTTTTTTTTCTTTTCCCCTCCCTCCTCTTTCTCGCAGTTTAACCCCTCCTTCCC
>NW_010972437.1:5813952-5814226 GCF_000737465.1 Haliaeetus leucocephalus
CCTTCCCCCGCTTTCCCCCCCCCCCCCCCCCCCCCCCCATTCCACCCCCCGTCATGAATAGTGCCTTACAGTAATAATAATCAAAAAGTTAATTAGCTCGTTCGTTATCACCATTTTACTCAGCCGGAGCTATCGGTTATGACTAGTCCCTCCATCCTAGACCTTAACGATGCCGAGGCCGGTCCCACGGAGCAGGGGAGCGAGGGTGCCCGCCTCGGCGGCGAGCGGTGTTTGCGAAGCGCCGGCCGAGCGGAGCCGCCGGGGCAGCTCCGCG
>NW_010972437.1:5814236-5821240 GCF_000737465.1 Haliaeetus leucocephalus
CCGCCCGCAGCCCTTACCTCGGCGCTCCGGCGTGCAGGGCGGGCTGGGCCGGGCCGGGCAGGGCTCTCCGCGCCCGCCGCCGCGCTCCTTAAGAAGCCGGAGCGGGCAGCCCCGCTTAGTTTTTACGTCAGGGCTCGGGGAGAAGCCCCCACCCCCGGGGCCCCGGCCGGCGCTCCCGGGCAGCCGGCGCTCCCGCCTTCCCTTTGCCGAGCTGCCCCTGCTGCGAGCGCGCTCCGCTCCTCTGCCCCGCCGGTCCCCCTCTCCCTGCGGACCCCCGGCCCTCCCGGGGGCCAGGCTGGCAGCGGCGTTGCCCCCCAGCCGAGGGGAAGCTGTGCGCTGGGGGGGCGGAAGAGTAACGACCCGGGCACTTGGCAAAGCTGCAGCCCTCCCCTTGCCCACTCTCCTAGCAGTGCTGCATCGGGGGGCCCAAGGGCAGAAAGCGAGCCCACCCCCCCAACCTTGGAGCTCAAGTTGTCCGCACCTGGCTCAGCCCCCAGGCATCTTGCTTGCTGTGCTTGGCTGCTGGAGGTCCTTCCGCCCCGGAGCAGGAGTCTGTGTGGCACAGCTAGAGGTCTTTGCTGGCTCAGGCTCAGCCCATACAGCAGCAGGTCCAGCTTTCCTGGGAATTGAGGCAGAGACCCAGAGAAGAGCAGAGTCCCACAAGGAAGCCAGTAAAGGCAGTAGCTGCAGCAGTGGGGCCGAGCCGCTCATTGCAGCTCGGCTCACACGACTTTAGATAAAGGAGAGCTACCTTGGCGGGCTGCGCACCCTGCAAAAGGAGGGCGCCCTAGCTATATTTTCCCTCGGGGGGGGGGATAATATGGTTTGTTATTGTTGCATTTTCTCTCGGTGAAGTTCTCAGCTGCAGCCCCTCTCCACTACCGCCTCCTTGGAACAGCTGCAAAACCTCTGTACACATTAGGGAAATAGGCGAAGCTAGTAGGGAAGTGGAGGGAAGCCATTGGTGAAAGGGCCGTCTCCTGGTACATGCCGTGCAGAGAGGAAAGCCTGAGCTCAACTCTGCAAGTGACAACTCTGCCCAAGTTCACTGTGTCTGCTGTAGCCACCCCCTCGCATGCATAGAATGTGCAACTTGAAGAGCTGGTGTTCCAGAAACAAGCTACTAACCGGTGTCGGGCATAACTTTTTTAACACTAGCTATTTGAAGCCATAGGGAGGGTAAGACCATTCATTTTTCATAATTCTCTGTAGTCTATAGGCCAAATCATGTAGCACTCTGCGGACTGTCTGAAGCCAGCCATAACAACTGGGCAGTAGCCCATTTTATTTCAAGATTTTCACTGGCAGGTCCCTTCTGTCTTTGAACTTTGAACCATGATCCTTTCTCCATGAAGAAACTGTGCTTCAGTAGCACCAGGCTTATCTTTGTTGAAGTCAGTGGGGCCACATAGGTTTATGCTAGCTGGAAAGTTGGCTTGAAACACTGATTTTTCTGTTAGTCATCTATATCCCTATAATTTACGTCTTTCTGTGCATCCAGTCCATATAAATGGAGAAGCATGTTCCTTTCCTAACCCGTGATCTTACGATGCATCTGTGATGATAAACACTTGTTCTTTTCTCCTGATTTATTTCCTCTTCTCAATGAGTAATCCATGTGAAAGTGTATTTTGTGTAAGTAATGTTACTTTTTAACAAAAGTGAAAGGAATTTTTGGGGGGTGAGAGAACATCTGGCTAGAGCCAACGCAGATAACTATATTGTAGGACTTTGGCAAATTTGCCAATGTTCCATTTATTTCTCAAGAAGTGTGGGGTTGGGAGTGGGGGACTAGTGAGTACCAACTGCTGAAACAGCCTTCAGGAGGAACTGAAGAGTGCAATGCCTCACAAGGAGCCCTTGCAACATGGCAGGGGGAAGCTTCTCGTTACATGTTGGATCTCCAACGTTTCTTCTCCATGCTATCAAATACAGGCTGTTCCAGTAGACTGCCTTGTCCCTGGTTCTAGGGCTAAAATGATCCTTAAGCTTTTTTTTTTTCTTTCTTAAGTCTGTTCTGTAGGAGCTGATTCTGGGCCTGTGTGCTATCTGGAGCCCCCTTGGCAAGTGAGTAACCAGTGTGCTTCTCCTAGCCTCCGTGTTTGGGCATTGAACTGAGTTAGGGAGAGCAGGAAAGTGTGCCTGTAAGAGATGGGTGTTGTGATATAACCTAAAGGTAGCTCCTGGGTAGAAAAGGCTCTGAGGCTGCTTGTGTTTATGGTTGGCCTGGGTGCAGGAGAGCGGACCACAGCAGGACTAAGTTGCTGTAGGAGTGTGTTTTTGCTCATGTTGCTGGGTCTGTGGTGCATTGCTCTAAGGACTCTGCCCCACACTGTTAAGGGTAGAGCAAAAGGCTGCAGCTGGAAAGGAAAAGGCAAAAGGTTTCTTGTGAGTTGATACTTTTCTGCCAACCTGGAACCTTTCTGGATTCATTGTTAAGAAGTGAGTTTATTTAATTGAGCTCCCTTCTGGGGAGCACTTTATCTGGTTTTGGATCAAGAACGACATTGGTTTCTTTCCACTCGGAATCCTTCTGGTAGACCCAAGGGTGCTGAACCGGGGGCTCTCAGAGAAATGAGAGTCACTGCTCAAGGGAAATACTGCTACAGAGCTACTCGGCGCCACAAATACTTCCTGAGCCTACTACACTCTGTTCCCTCTGAACCAGAGCACTCATATTCTATTTCTGGGAAAGAGGTTTTTGATAATTGGATTCATCACCTCAACCTCCTAGTGGAGAAGAAACATAGAAGGATTGGCCATCTCATTCGGTTCTACGTACTCTCCCTCAGTAAAGCTTTCTGTGCCCTTTTTAGGCTATCGATAATCTTTGTTTCATTGCACTGCATGATGTATTCCCCTGACAGCCAATGTTCACGTCTTCAGTGGGTGTCCATATCTTATGAATGAATTTAATTCTGATGGGCTGTAGGTCATATCCAGAGTCATTTGCCAAAGGATATTTTTATCAAGAAAAGTTGATTCTTTAACTCGTAGATCAGAGAGAGACTTCAGATCATATAATGCTACAGAAATGGCTTTATTTCTACCAGAAAAATATCAAAATAAAATATAAGCAAATGTTAAAAAGGTCAGGCTATAGGAGTAGGGAATGGGAAGAGAGAAAAGTAGGAGGCCATCTCACTGGTATTTGTATTTTGAATAGAGTAAGGGCATAAACAACTATGTGCAGGGTTGCTTCCTTTCTGCATTTGCTCCCTGCAAACCCTCTGATGTGATTTAACATTAGCAGTTAATAGGCAATGGCTTATGGTTGCTTGAGCTAAGTAAACATTTACAAGTTAAAAAAAAAATTAAATTCGGCGCTGAGACTGACAGCAATGTGTGATGGTACATACAGCTTGCCTGTTGCTTCTGTAAGCAGCCACACCTGGACCCAGTATTAAGCTTTGTAAAATGATCTGCATGATGAAAGACACCTGTTTAAGCCTTAATCCAAAAAATGCTTTAAAGACATGTTCTTAGCTGAAAATTTGTATTTTGCTGAATTGGGTTCCAAATTATCCCAGCTTTGTGTGAAACCTGGCTAAGTGACAGCAAAGGCAAAATTTGTGGTTCTCAGAGGATGGAAACCCCAAAGGTCTGTTATTTTTAAATTCATGGTACATGGCAGAGACCTGATTTTTCTTCAAAATCCACAAAGGCAAAGTGGCGAATCTAAGTCCCATTTATACCTTTTCAAATTCTCTTTTAAGCAGGAGATTAAACCATGCTTAAAATTGGCTCCCTGACAAATATACCTAAGAGCTTCTTGGAAACGAAATGCTTATGCTTGATCCAAAGTCTGCTTGTGGATATTTTTTATTAATTTTTAAAATGATATTTAGAGGGCTTTGAGTCAGGACTCTGAGTGGACTCAGAGTTACGCTACTGCCTAGTAAACAATGAAAGCCTCTGAATACAAAACTTGTTTGAAAAGTAGAGCATCAATTTAAAAAAAATAATTTTAGCTAGGAAATCATATAGCATAGTGACCAGTCTGTATCCTATTAGCAGGTGACTGATGTTTTGTAAGTGGAAACGGGCAAAATTGAACAAATTCTTCACCAAATTATTTGATCACACCCATACCCCCCATCCAGGATGGCTTGTGTAACTCTTGATGAGTAGTCTGTATCAAAATATTGGTATCAAAACATTGTTTTTTACACTTTTGATGTCAAGTCTTCCAATTATTTTTTTTTTATTCTATTTTCGCTGGTGGATTGAATCTGCAATGTCACAAAGTGTTTGATGACCCCACGCTGCTCTAAACAGTCCTCTGGATCTATTCTCTGTTGGAATAGCAAAGTCAGTGGATGTGATGTGACACTTAACCAGTTCTAACTGGCGAGAATCTCTAACTGGGGGAGATGTAGTTACTGAAACATAGAAGTCTTCAGTGCTATACAGTATTGGTGATGACCTGAAACATCTCCATGGAGTGAGCAGAGAAGACGTGGGACAAACAGAAGACCAGTGTATTTCTGGGCCAGGAGCTGGAGCCCTATGGATACCCTGGGATGTCTCTGGCCTCTGCCTGGGAAGTGGTCTCAAGGCCCTAATGACTTAGGCAAGCTTTGCGGTGCTCTGCTTCTGTTGTTTTGCTCCACCAGGACGTGCTTCTGTGCTTTGTTGGAATTAATGGAGTTCGAGAAGTGGTGGTGAAAACAGTCCTCTGGAGGTCTGTAGTTCAAACTTCTGCTTGAAGCAGGTCTATTACCCACACTAGATCAAGTTAGCTGTGGCTGGACTTTGGGTGGAAATTATTTTCCCACTATCTAGCTTGAGTTTCCTAGTTTGTGGCTATTGCCCCCTGTATGGCTCTACCAAGAAGAATTTGGCTTTGTAATCTTCACAATTACTTGAAGGGAAGTTATAGTTGTTTTTTAGATCGTCCCTTAGCCACCTTTTTACCGGGCCCAACAAGCCAAGCTACCTCGAGCTGTCTTCAAGAGGTAGCAGGAGCCCTTCTTGGTTGCGATCTGTTGTTTGGCTCTGTGAGAACATGTAACGCCATCATCGTCAAAGGGCTTCAGTATCTCACCTAACAGAGCTTGTTAGTGCATCTGGCTTGTCACCTTCTTTGGCTAAACCTTAGCCAGTTATAAGTTGCAATATTCTGGTATTTCTTTCCTGATGCATGCTGTATCTAGCTGTTCTCCTTGCCTATAACTTTGAAAGGCAATGTTTTCACTGCTGTAAGTCCTACCATTAAACCTGTCTAGAATGTAGTCTAATTTCTTGATTAATTTCTAGATTATTTGAACACATAGACTTTTGTGACAAACTTAAGTTTAGAACACAGCTTGAGTTATGAGGAAGTGTTTGTGGTATTTGTCGGGAATACCATTGTGTTTTGCCAGTTGCTACTGGTAATTGCTTGTGTACTCAGAGAGATGTGTGTACAGATCTTCACTGTGAGCTGGTGCTGCCATTAGTATTTCATATAAGAAAACCAGGCCAAAGCCCGTCTAATTTTTTACAGGTTTTCTAGTTCTTAATCTCCTCTTGATACATCTGATGTTAGGTGATTATTTGTGTGGCATGCAAGCCATGCAGTGTGTTTTGTTTGTTTCCCCACTTGCCATCAAATGGGTTGTATTCCTATTATGGTTTTCCTACTGTGTGGCAGATCTCTAGATCTTAGTACTTAGAGGTTTAATTCTTATTGCTACATCTTCTCATCCTGTTTCAGCAGTGTGTAGGGACCTTGTTTATTAAGGCCTTTCAAATCACTGGTATATTTTGGCCTTAGGGTAAACCGGTCAAGTGTGCGTTCTTTTATCTCCACAGGTTTGTGCTTCCGCTAGAAGGTATGAGGAACTGCAGTTCCTTATTAGAAAAGGTCCATCTTTCTTTAATACAGAGGTTTTCCTACCTCTCCTTGTCTACTAGCCCTCATATGCAAGCAGTTCTGTCACCAGGGGCATATTTGGAGTGTTTTCCCAAGAGTAAATTTAGGTGCCATTAGTCAGAAGTTTGAAGTGGCCTCATCATTGACACTGATTTAAATTAATTCGTGAAAAGAGGTAACATTTCTTGTGGCAAATGTCTTCTCAAAGCTTGTGTTAAATACATTTGAAGCAGGTATTTTACAAGTGCAAACTAAGCAATATTGGTTAGAAAGTTTATATATACTTTTGAAAATGTAATTCAGTGACATGTGGCGCTATAAATGCAAATGGCCTCTGTAAAGAATGTGACTATGAACCTCCCATATTTTTACCCCACTGAAACATTCCAAGAAAATAATAAAAAACCTCAAAGTGATTAATATAGTACACTAAAAGTTAACTGTTCATGTCCTGTGGGCAGGTTGTCTCCCTTTGACCATTCAGTGCAGTTTTTAGAGAGGTTTTGATTAATTTTAATGGCATTCAGGATATTTATATCCAGACAACTGTTAGTTTTTGAATTAAGGGATTCATTGCCATTTGGGTGTTGCACTGGTATTTCCATGCTCAAGAATAAAGTCATTGGTTCTTCCTGATTTCCCCCCACCCCCTCCTTCTGCAAGAACTCACAGGCAATAAAGAAATCCTTCTCACCTTCAGGCACTCCAGGCAGAAATGAGAGTCACCCTGGGTATGTCACGGTTAAAAGAACAGTTTAGTGAAACATGCTTTCATAAAACTGCCATTAATATCTAAGAAAGCAAGCCTATTATGGGATCAATTTCTTCTAGTGTGTTACAGCCAAATCTTCTGGGGAAGTAAAACACTTTCACAGTGTGTTCTTTCTTGCAGGTGAGTAGGTAATGTGATCTCCTACCTTTTCTCGCTCTAGGGGTGTTTCTTTCCTGCAGATCTCGGGAGAAAAGGGTGTTTGAGCGTGCCTACCTCAGGACAGCTTCTGTGCTATACCAGTGGGCCAGCCAGGGAAGTGTGCCAGCCCTGCCACTGTCACGCTCGCCCTGCAGCACAGGCACTACCCCGGCAGCCAGGACTTGATGCTGGGACCCTGCACATCCACATTTGAAGCTGGTTTTGGGGAAACTAGTC
>NW_010972437.1:5821250-5854418 GCF_000737465.1 Haliaeetus leucocephalus
GGGGGGCAGCAAATTATTTCAGGCCAAGAAATAGGTTACAGGACGTTCTGGAGAGTAATGAGGATATTCTGTCTCCTGTGAAAGGGATGGACTTGTGGGATCTTCAGCTTTTGTTAGTTACCTGCTGATTCTTGGATAGTCCAGCAAACAATCTGCTTTATTATATGTTCTGCTACTAGTTCTGGCCTAGGGTTCCTTGGGACTCATAAAGTACTTGCATCTCACTAAACCAGAGATGTGATGCCTTATACATACACTAATGCTACAGCTGTTGTGAGACGAAAATGGTTGTTTCCATGCAAAATCTGATTAGAAGTGTTGATATGTTGTCATGCATAACTTATTGGCAGGGAAATCTGCCTCCTTAAATGATTTTTCCAAGTGAAGTAGTACAAGCTCTGTTATTCAGTATACTTAGACCAGACAAATCCCATACATTTTCAGTTAGGAACAGTGTGATAGAGGCAGATAGAGCATTGCTTTTGTTTTTCTTTTCTTTTTTTTTTTTTTTAATTGCTCAGACCACTCAGCCTTTGAAATCCCCATTTTTCTTTCACAGACATACCCTTTGAATCCTATTCTCAGAGGAGATGCTACAAAGGTGATACTAGAGTGGAAGTTCTAGGTAGTAAGTTTATCTTTAAATCAGAGCTTCTGGAGAGACTGTAGTTTGATTTAACAAGGTCCTTCCTCTCCTGTTCTATTTTTAATTATGTATGCCTAAAGAGCAGCACATTTCATGAGGAATTATAACTGTTTTGAATGCCTGTGTGCAGGGTTGTCATAAATGTATCAGCCAACCAGCTCTGCCTAAAATCAGAGCTCCCTGGGCTAGGTGCTAAAAGTCACCTTTGAGTAAGATAGTTCCTGTCCCAGAGATCTTATGTTTGAAGTGAAGAATGCCCAGCTGAATCACAGGAAGGAAAACTGAAGTAAAATATAATGGGACCTGAATCTTTTACCTACCTGTCCAGCCCTCTGATGCAACAACATGCAGTCTGGATCCTGCTGTGTAAGGGAATTGTTTTTTTTTTTTTCTTCAGTTTTCAGTCTTGAGTTCAGGGCCGCCTCATTTAAACAAAGGAGAACTTAAAATCTTTAATTTACTGAAGCTTTTCAGTGAATGCTGGAGGGCACTATAATAGTTCAGTTTCTTGGAACTGCTTCCTCATTACACAGAAATCCTAGTCAAGCATGCATTGTCTGTAAACTATGTTATTGTTAACAATATCTGTAAGAGTAACTTCATAATGGAGCAAGTCTTGCAATAGCAATACAGAGTTCAGATGTGCCTGAAAGGAAATGGGGGGGAGTGACTGACTCCAAAGGAAACAGGCTTGCTTCTGCACTTCGCATCTGTCTGATTTCATTGTTGTGCCACCCTTACTTAGAGCGGGGCATGCTGACAAGGGAATAGGTCTGGGGGGGAAATGGATGGTCAGAATATGTCAAATGCCTACATAAATATATGAATGGAGTACGAAGACTTAGACTGTATTTTGGGAGTAACTTGAGCCTTCTCTTTGAAAGCGCTGAGTGAGACTGCTTAACGCAACCGTGAGCACTGCTACAGCAAGTTCTGTACAGTCATTCTCTAATTTATATAGTTATTGGTGTGTTTTGGAGTGAACTAGACTGCTATAAATCGTGTTTTGGGAAGAGGTCCTTGTTAGGAAGATAAACATCTCTGTTTACATAATCTGAAGAGACAAGTGGAAGCATACTTTGTGTGACTGCACTAAGGCTGATATTCAGACTTTGCCAAATTTAAGTGCTATGGACAGTTGGAGCTTTAAGTATCCACAATGCTGCTGCCACACAGCTCGGCACACTGACCAGTGGAAAGCAGGGTGGGTATTGTGCCAGCATGATCTGGGCTATTCCTTCAGATTGACAGCAAAAGGTGCCGTTCAGCACAGCTCCCGTCGCCTTTGTGCGAGGGTCCTTGGGACATTGTCCATGGTGAGTCAAAGCTGCAGGCTCCCAGGAGAATTAGTTGGTGCTGCTAGTGCTATCTTCTTCTGTAAACCCTTGGGTGAGGGGACTTCCACTCGAGCAGGTCTGCAGCTTGGTAGCTAGCTGGGAGGGGAAAAGGGGGTTGTTTCTCTCACAGGCAGGAAAAAGTCTCTGCTGTTACAGGTACTGTGAGCTATTTGGTTGTGCTGCAGCTCCACAAGGCATCCAGACGCCCTGTCACCCAGACTAAGACACACTAGAGGTTGTCTGACACATCTGTTCAGTTTTCTGGAATACTAAATGCCCTTTTCTGGGAACAGTAAGGCTTTCCTGTGCTGATCAGGAGTGTTTCACTGTTCTGTGAATCCATAGCATCCTAAGTAACAGGCGTATCAAAGAGTTCCCCTCTGAAGAGGAGATACATAGTAGATATTTTAAACCTCAACCTTTACAGTCCAAAGACCTAATCTATGGAAAACTGTCCTGAATTAATAAGGTCAGTGCTTATTCTGTTCCAAGGCAAATTGTCAAATTTCTATCTTGGATCTAATGTGTGAGGGCAACACGCATAAGGATATTTATTCTTGTTTCCCTATAACCACGAGTATGCACAAAATACTTTCGAAGGAGTCAAATGGGGAAACTTGGATCTGTCAGTTGTTAACCCAGTGCTTCTTGCAGTTGATATGGAAGCAAGTTTAGCACAGCTGCCATGAAGTTACCGTTTTTTAATTTCTCTTAAATTAAAGCTTATGCAAATAGCACTAGGTTTGAGGTATCTAGATGCTTTTCATTCTTGAGAAGAAGCTGGTCATCATCTTAGCTGGAGATGGGAAACCAGTCAAAAGTACTATTTGCTTGTGTCATTATTTAGCTGGACACTGTGCGTTAGGCTGCAGAGAAGCAGTGCATGTTTCTGTGTGGGGGCAATTCCTTTCTGCAGAAGAGGCAAAACTGATCGTTATGGAACCACAGCATGTTACCAGTCTGTAATGTAATGGGCATGTCATATGCTCATGCCTTGGTCATGAGTTAAAAGCACAGCTTTAATAACCTGCACTGCTCTTTGTAGCTGCAGGACTTCAAGCCATAGGTAGTGCAGATGAAAACCTATTGCTTCACAGTCCCAAAAGCAAATTCAAAGCTTATAATATTTGGTCTGATGGCTGAGGAAATCTGTCAATGTGTGATGTATGAACAGTTAGAGAATTTTTTTCAAGTGGTGCAGTGTTGTGCTTAGGAAGTCTGAGAACTGGACTTGGATCAGTAGATCTGTTCTGGTTTCTGCCTCTCCACAGTTAAGTGTCAGGTAACAGCGTCTATCCTAAAGAAGACCAATTCCTGGGCCAGTGCTTCAGACTAAACTCAGCCTTTGGCGGGGGGACGACTACTGGGAGACTGAGGCATGGGTTAGGTCAATGCTGAAAGCAGCAGCTTCCCCCCAGGTTGTACGATGGATGGTGGGCATGGCTCTGTCCTGCATGCAAGAGCAGGTAAAAAAAACATTGTTAGCTCTTTCATGCTTTGAGTTACCAGCTTTGGTGGGGAAATTCTTGTACTGGCTCAGAAAGTGCCACACTAAAGCATGGTCTGTTACACCACTAGTGGTAAAGATGAGGAAGGTCCCATGATTTATGACAAAACCAAGCTCTTTTAGAAGAAAATTTTCACAAGAACAAATAGACTGACACTCAGTTACCGGGCTTCTACAAATTAAAGCATTCTGAATTATGCTACCTTCAGCAGTCGGTGGTTGCCCAGAAATAATACATGTTAAGTGGATGTCTGTGCTGGTCTGACGTGGAGTCCTTGTACTTACCTAGAGGGCCGTATGTCCTCTTGCATTACACACTTCTGCTAAGTAACTTCTTCAACAAACCTAGAAAAATGTGAAGATGTGCTGCTGTGCTTGCTGTGTTCTGAACAATAAATCTCTGAACTGAATTATGGTATGTGCAGCTTTAAGATAATGTTTCTGTGACCTTTTGCTTTCAATAGTACTGGTTTGAGCATCACTACTACTAAAATTCCCAGTTACTTATTTAATTTTTTTTCTTCAAGCTTTCTGAGGGCACTTAAACAGTCCCTATTGTATTTCCAATGGATGATTCATGTTAAATTAGTTTTTCAGTTCTCGTGGGTAGGGAACTGTAGTAAGTGCATTTTTCGGGTTTGTACAACATGACTTGCTGTTGTGTTGGTTTTGTTCTTAATAGTAAGTAAGTGCCCCAACAAGAGCACTATTCATATTTTGTGCTGTAATTGTGAAAGTTTTCAAAAATAACTTTAAGAATTTTTCTTGTAAAATCAAAAGCAGATACGCATCTATCTATATACTGCTTTTGTATTCATATACTGCAAAGGGCTTAGCTCCTATTTTAGGAATAACTACTATAATTACAGCCAAAATGTTGCATGTTCATACTGAGTTTACAGAAAAATCCTCCTATATCCAAATGACAGGAAATAAAGTGGATGATAGTGGATCCACTAATGACAGTGTTCCCTCACTCTATAGTTCTAGATGAGAAACAAGCTTTCATACATAACCTTGGGAGATACTAAGACAACAGTGTATTTTGTTTCCCTGTCTGGAGCTGGAAAAAGCAAAAAAAAACCAAAAAGGGAAACTGAGTTTCATTCAGTAATCCATTAAAATGATGACCATATTATTTGGTTATTATGAGGGCTTCAAAATATTTTTTAAATAATTACAGCATTTGAGACCTTTTGTAATTATGTAATTCAGACTTTTGAACTGCAAAAGGCTTCCCTCAACTAACCAATGCATACAGGTCTCATTCAATTCAGTGAAGGCAGCAGATGGGACTGCAGCAGGTCCAGCAACCCTCCTCCTGTATGCCTGCTCAGCCCAGCATGCTGAGGTGCTGGTCCTGCGCACATCGGAAAGCCCGCGTGCAGCGTCCTCTCACAGACAGAACACAGTTTTAGAGATCTTCAGTAAAAGAAAACTCCAGTCAGTTTCCACTACTATAAAGGTAGTGATATCTTGAATGCAGAAATTAAATAAAATGGAGACAATAAATAAAGAAAAAATGACTGAACATTAAAAACTACTCCATTCCACATTCATGATATTTTTAATCATCATCTTGCTAAGATGCAGAACAAGGACTATTGAATTCCATTCATTAGCAGCCAACAAGACATGACTGAGTATTAACTTCAAACAAAAACTGATTTATAACATCAAGTTGTGCACTTAAAAAAATAATTACAAATCATTTTTGAAAGGAAGAGTAACAGTGGAAGCAATAATGAATATAAAACATGACTCATTCAGCTTAAAACATAACTTCAAGTATTCTATGGCATTTCCTCAGACATTTGTCTTAAATTTGTTTGTGCAATACCCATCTTTGCATAGTAAAGAAAAATTGGTTAAACTCCAGCCTTAATTAATCTGTTTCTGTTAACATGCACCTATATAGCTGTTAATTTGCCTAGCAGACTTCTCTTTTAGGAGGATCAGATCAAATCAGTGATGTCATGCAGCAAACTGGAACGAGCTATACAGTTACCACAGTTTCTTGTCTAGATGAATAGATAAATAATGGAGCAAATGTATAGTGGATGAAACGGAGGCAGTGCTGACCAGGTCTTCTTTTGATGATGCTTTGTGATGAACAAATTGAGACTAAACGGGTATGTACTTCCCAAAGCAGAGCAAAGGCAGGATGTAGAAAATCAACACCTACCAAAACCAGTTTTTTAGTTGTCTACCACCACAGAAAGCATTTCAGCCTGTACCTACTCTGAGCTGTGTTGTCACTTGGACTGTGTACACACAGGGCAGAAAGCGAATGTGTTCTTCCACATACACACAAAGGCTGATGAGTGGAGCACAAATTCAGCCAATGAAACTGCTGGTGTAAATAAAAAAGTTACTCCAGCACTGAACATATGTACATAGTAGTTGAGGACCACTGTGGTCTGATTTAGAACATCACATCACACACTAACAATGTTGTTTGTGAAATGCTTCTCAAACGTTGGTTTATTACACAGGTAGGTTACATATATCCAGTTGATTTTACTTTAATTTTTGGTAACCACTAGTGTTTCTATTGTGGGTTACACTTGCTTTGGGAGCAGAACCCTAATAAACAAAGTTGGGGATTATGTTCCCAATCAAAGTACTTTTAGAGGTTAATAATACAGTTGCAAGTATTTTTGGTTTGCCATAAAAGTATTGTCACTAACTTCATTCTGCTTGAAGCCAGGCAGGAATTTTTCAGAATAAGATTTATAATATATATCAATGTTGACTACCTGTGTGCAGCACCTTTAACTCATAACGTAGTAAGTGTTAATGTGATTATGTTAAAGCTGTTCAAAACCTTTTAATAACTGTCAACCAAAACAATATATTGTAGTTCTCTTGTGAGACTGTTGGACTGAACATTATCATAATACGAAATATAACGAAGTGAGATTTTGTAAGTCACAGGAAATCTGCAGCATTTTCTTAATGTTTTGGCTCTTAAAGCTAACTCAGGAAGCGGATTTCCACTGAACACAGGTGGAGCAAGTAGTGTAACTGGACTTCCGTTGTTACTAATACCCAACCTTTAAATTAAATCTAAAATTACAGAATTTTTTAATTCTGAGTATCAGATGCAGCAATGAAATTTTCAGGTCACTTCACTTACTTACATAAACTGAATTACCAAAGTTTTAAATCAAGATGAAAAGGATGAGCCAGACTGTACAGCTCTATACTTGAAGGAAGGCCTAAACTAGACATCTCCATACCTTTCTCAAGCCAGATGCACCCAGGCTAGCCTGGTTACTAAGGGAACAGTACTGCTGCCCAGCACTTCTCTGCAAAACCCCATGTTTGTACACAAGACATATCTAAAAGCAAACACAACACAAAACCCTCTAAAATTACATAGGATTTTGCACACTTTGTGATGGTAACTAGCTATCAGTAGCCAAGGGTCAAATATTAATTGTGCATTATACATTGAAAAGTGAGATGCATCAAGGAGATACAGGGAGTGAGTTAGAAATGTAAGTTACCTTTGCAAGCCACAGAAGGCAAGAGAAGAATAACTTGTTCCAAGCTTTTAACATTTTGTGAGTATTTTAAGGCTTATTATTTCATAGGATCTAGATGGGAAAAAAAAATCAGCTATAGTTTCAAAAAAAAAAAAAAGCTTGGCACTTCTGCGATTAGTTTGAGAGGGTGTCACTTATGTTATATACAGATTTTTCTGTAATAACAGCCAAAAAAAGAGTAATCCAGACTTATAGTCAATACATAGATATGCATTTATACATTTTAATTGTTTTTGGTTTCAAGCATACAAACTTTAGATCACATCTGTTTGATGTCAGAACTCCCTGCATCTGCATGCTATTATCTGCCTTTTTTGAGCAAGCCCAGAACATCTGCTGTACAACATGCTACAGGAAACAAAGGGGAGCAAAAAAACCCAAAACCAAACCCAACATCAAAAATAGATTTACATAAAGAATAGAACCTTTTTATATGGAAATCCTTTTCTCTCATATATATATATTTATATATAATCTGTGAAAATGATACATCAAAATCTTATTTCCATATTTACACTTTTTACTTCTTGGAAGAATTACATCCATCACTCGATAGCTTCCATACCCAAGACTCCTGGCCCAGGAGACCAAAACAAGGCGAGCTCACAGAGCAGGGAACTCTGAAGTCCAGCGGCAGAATGCACTGCGTGGCTGGGAAAGCTATCAGAGCCTGGTATTGGCTTCCCAGTGGTTTGCATGTATTGGGCTGCAGATTTGGCTTGGGATCAGCTTGCTAGCTTGGTTGTTTGTATGTGAGCCATGCAGGTTACCCTTTCAAAATTAGCTCCTCATGCCACTGGAGTTTGATAAGAAAAAGGAAGTCATGCGAACTCAAGTGAAGTTAAGAGTGCCAGCAGGCTGGGAAACAAATCTTCTATTTCATTATTTTGGAAAAGTTCTCTTATTGCACTTGGTCTGTGTGTCTCCTCCTTTGTTCGAGAAAAGAAAAAAACCCACCTGATTTTGAAACAGTGTGCTTGTAACACTTGTCAGTTAATGTTAACAAGAGAAAGGTGAATAGAGGAAGTATTTTGAACTTATCTCCAAAAAGGACAGTCTTCTCCTAACATCCCAACATTGTGTCTATAGTTACTGTTTCTCATGTTCTTCCTTACTGATTCAGTTCCTGTGCAGCTACAGCAAAGACATCATACCCAAAATCCAGCAGCGCAAGGAGAAGGTTTTTGAATCATATTTCTTCAGATAGGGCCTTGTTGACTTGGATCGAACCTTCGTTTTTTGACGTTTCTTCCAGGTTTCATCAAAAGGAGGCGAAAAGTGAAAAATGCAAGACATTAGTTAGATATAACAGGAACAAAGTCGTTGCCAAGGTCATAGTAAAGTAAAAGGCTCACACTGAGACAGTTTTAACAAGTAACTTTTCTGAGGGGTAACAATTTAAGGAATTTGTTTGCATGCTTTCTGTAGCATAGTATCAAGTATTGGTTTCCTTACGCAGTTTAAAGATCATGCTGGCACACAGCATTCAATTAGTTCTGTAGTACTTACAGTGGTGCTCGAAATTTGTAGAAACTTTCAGCCCACAGTAACATGTGTGTCCACTAGGCCAAGAAAGCATGCATATACCTAAAGGGAATGAGTCAGAAGTGCCAGTACTGGAAATACATAAAAGCACATGGAGACCTGAGTTCTCGGAGCAAGTGCCACCTCTGGCTATACCAGAGTTTAGTTCAGTATTCCGCTGTGACGAAAAAGCGAGTGCCTCTGTGAGCTCTTACCACACTATTGACCGTAACTGCTGTGACTCTTAGTAAAGTGCAAAATATAGCAAAGACATTGCATTCGAAGGAGACTGGACAGTTTTGTAAATTGTGTGATTAGAATTTAACAGTGGATAGCAAGCTGGTCAGTGATATCCAGTCTCCTGCGATACTGATATCCTATGTCAAACAGCAAGACATTAGGAAGCGACAACAAAAGTTGGGTGCAACCTCCCCAGTATCTGGCTTTATGTGGGGCATCAAGCAAGGGGCTCATGCATTTAGTTTTAACATTGGGCATATGCACCACTACCGCCACCAAACCGACATGCAAAAAATACAGAACAGGAATTAGTAAATTCCCTAAAGCTACATACCAACCCCAGGATTTTCTATTTTCTGCAGCCCTGCTAACTACTACCACTGCTACAATATTTATAAATATACTATACACAAGGTTTGCCTGGTGGTTGAAGAGACTAATGGATGTATGCAAAGGCAACTTCTTTTTGAGAAAACCTCCAGAGACTGGTAATTCTTAGGCATCCTTTGTTTTGTTTTTATCTCGGGTACCAGTGCTTGCGTTTTTGCAAGGTCAATGCTTAAGGATTCTCCGTTTCTGAACGATCGCTGTATTCATCTTTCATTTCCCCTCAAGAAGTACTGTACTAATGCGTGTTTTGAATTAGGCTGACATTACTTCAATATCTCAACCCATCCTCCTCTATGCTACAGGTAAATTTGAGACAAGCAAATTATTTTTTCAGGCCAACTTGCAGAACTGCATGATAGGAAGTATGAATATAATATAAACTTGGTTAAATGTGAGTTAAAACCTGCTTTGCATCTGCTTGTCCTGCCAGTTCCATTGGGAAAGGACATGTCTGCTTCTCTTCCCCCTCAGCTCCCCCACTTTAAATAACTGTCTAGCATACTTGAATTCAAACACTACCAATGAGTAACTAATTAGTCAGTCCCCTTAAAACAAATCATCAATGCATGTAAAAAATCCAGATGATGTAACTTGTCCTCCTACTCTAGGGAAAGTACCATATTCCAATTTGCTTGAAGAGGATGAGTCACTAGAACATACCCTGAATTACATTCTGTTATCTGAGCTTATTTTAATTAAAGAAATGGACTTTGTAAGTCTTGGAACAAAGTACAGAAGACAGATGCTATACCAGCTTCCCAGTACAACTCTTGTAAAAAAACTCTTTGACTTTTGCCCTATCGAGTCTTTTCTAACCTGATCTCCACCAGTGTAGTATTCCAGTAAGGACCATTTGGTTGTACGACAGCTCAGCTTGTGCCCGTGCCATGGGGCGAAGTCTGCTATGCCCTCTGCATTCTGTGATCTGTCCAAACCAGCGCTAGTTTTATCCAGCAGAAATACACACTTCAAGGAATGAGATACTAACCAAACCACTGCCTTTCTTCACTTAGGATATTCTGCTAAGAGTGTCATGTGAGAGAGAAATGTGTGAAGAACTAAACATTTAACATAAGAGTCTGAAATATGGAACATCAGGTACAGTGCCAATAAGGGAACACGGTACACATGCGCAAAGCATTAACATGAGCCTGCCACATCTCTCTGCTGCGATCGTAGCACTTCACAAGAGATAGGCAGTCAGGTGTTACTCTGCAAGAACCAGAATTCTATTCTGATTCCCTGACTTTAACAACTTAATCCCAAACTACCAACCATTTTAATACTAAAATGAAGACAGTAGGCTTACTTAAATCAGCAAATAGAACAAGTCTATCTCTTCCCCAAGAAAATTACAATAAAAAGAAAGGAAACTAGGTGAGTATCAGATTCTGGATATTTGTACCTCTTAATAGCTATGTATTACAGAAGCACAAGGTTCCTTTCAGTATGCGTCAGTAAAACAATAAGGGAGGAGGCGGAAGGGTCCTCTGTGGAAAGACACATAGGAGAATGAGGCCATTTCCTAGATCTTTGTTGTTTTATGTGGAAGATCTTAGAACATTAACTACTTTTTTTGCATTTAGTGCCTCTTTAAACAATGAGGGTCAGCCTTTCAGTCTGTAATCCAACTAGAAAAATTGTCTCTAACAAAAGCAAAATTATAGGTGATTCTGAATCAAAGCAGCACACCACTGCCTCTCTAACATGGTCATCTTTACAAATGAAAAATACTTCAGTAAAAAAACCCTGGTTTTAAAAAAGGCTGCATGTTTGTAAGAAATACCTTGCTGCAATCCTCTGCAATTTTTTTGCAACTAATTAGGAACATGGTTACACAGTACATTGCTTGCAAATCCATGCCTTTGTGATCACATAAATACAAAGCTTTACTTAAGCAGTTAAAGATTTATCCAAACCCAGTATTTTAACCACTTCCAAATAGCTAATGTCTTCATAGGCATTCCTAAAGCATGGCTCAAATGCTGAAGAAGAGCTTAAATAAATGACCTTTTGCTACAAAACTGATTCAAATTAACAAAATGAGGGACTAAAATTAGCAGCCTAAAATAAGACATTGACCTGCCATTTCTTCTAGTAGTTTGGAAAAAAGTGAGAAAATATCTCAAGTTTGATTCTAATGTTGATGTTTGTGTAGTGGTGACTGTATTTAGGTCCGTGATACATGGTTTATGGAAATGCTGCTAAGGGACCGAAACCTCCTTCCTCACAAAGGCACCACTAGCATTCCACTGCTTTATCTTGCAGAAACTTTCGGGGTCTAAACCCGTCTGCACAGACCAGTTAAAAACTCAGCATCTGTTATATCTGGGTAAGTCTTTGGTCCATCCATTAATCTTCCATTAGAACAGGGACAGAAAACCCTGCAACTCTTCAGCTAAGAAACAATTGCTAGAAATAGAATTGTGCCTACAATCAACTCTTCTCCGTCAGCCACTTTTGCATTCTGATATAGTGAGAAGCAGCTTTTCCTGTGCATTTACACATCACTTTTACTAGCATTGCCTCTTAGCAGTGTTGCTTTATTACTAAAAATTGCTTTAATACTGTTAAAGTCAGCAACAAAAGCATTTAATTGGCTTATATTACTGCAGTAGCTTTGCAAAAGTAAGTGACTATATGCTAGGAAAAGAAGTGAGCATAGGCCCCTGAGACTGTGACTGCAGCCGATGCAGAGAACTACTCTAATGGTAAAAAAGTCCTTCCCATATCGGTTCTATATTAAACTCTGTATACTGAACTCTTGCACAAACTTGCTACACCAAAATGAACTTCACATTTCATGAATGCCATACTTCTGTACAGTACCCAGCAGAGTTCAGGTAGAAATATGCAGGACTCCCTTACTGCAGTCTAAACACCAACAGTGTTAAAAGTACTATGCAAGGCTCAGATGAAGTAAAATATACTGCTTAACAAGGTTTCCACCCACAGCCTTTAACTCTAAACCACCTGAAATGTGTAATGAGGGTCTACACCCCCTAAAATTGTCAGTTAACTGTTTTCTTTCCTGTTCTATCTACCCATTGACTTGATTAGAAAAAATAACCTAGGCTTCACTCTTGAAAGGGGAAGGTTTGGGTTTTCTTATATACTTTGTTTCTCCAAACTTGCATCAAGCCTTCTTTTACACTTCCCTCCAACCCCCACCCCCCACCACCTCAGTTCATGAACAAAGTTTGCTTAGTTGCAGCTTACGTTTGATATGGACTTGACACCACAGTACCGTATGTTCATATGAACATCTGATAACCTGTGAAACAGAAATCACATCTCCCAGTTTGTAAAGCATTAGCTACCTTCTCTCATATTTGCAGAGTCTAAGCATATCACTTACTTGCTTAAAAAGGAAACGTTGAAATCCTCTTATTATCCTTCTCTGTCCCTCCAGATATAGCTGAAGCACAGTATCAGAGGGTCTACATGTGCTAGCCCTCTTTTCTATACAAGCTGAAAAGCCTTTTCAGTTCCCCTCTGACCCCCAGAAGAAACATGCACTTCAAGCTGTGAGCTAGGCCAGGCCAGTGTATTTGAGGTTCTGCTACAGAATAAAGAGTAAGAGCTTCAAGAGACGTATCCTCTATAGGGATAACAAGCTTCTACATTTGGGCAAACGAATGACACCAGGATGCAAAGCTGAACACTTGTGAGAGTAGCTTGAGAGATGTGGAACACAAAGAAGAAATAAACCATCATGTAAATACTGTATTGTTTCAGACTTCTAAAAATCTGTGTTCATGCAAGTTCTCAAGCGTAGGTGTCCCCAGTCAGCAGCCAGACTGCTCGCACAGATGCTAGCTGGTGCTGCAGCACTGACGCAAAGAGCAAAGGTTGTTACAGCACAAGACAACTTAAAAAGATTCAGAGGAAGAAACTGCCTGTAGTTTTCATATTTTAATGACTTGTGTTTTCAACAAATTACCTTCTGCAATACAAACATATTATTTAGGAATGAGTATTCTATGTCTGGAAAGTATATGAATTGCTAAGTAACAGACATATGTCTCTGATGGCAGAAAACTGGTCCAAAAGTATAATTTGACATTTATTTTTTCCAACAAAATCTACCTCGCTTAATTCACATGGGAACTTGCAGTATCAGTGTTTCTAATATTATCGCTTTAAATGTGTGCACATTGTTGTTCTCAATAAACCAAAAATTTTAACAGAAATGTTAATGCAAGCCTTGCAGAAAATTTGGTTGTATTTATTTAAAAAGCTAATTGCAGCAAAGCGCAGGGAAAAAAACCCAACTCAGTTCTGCAACTAACTGAAATTTTTATGTATTGTTTATATGCTTTATTTAAGTTAATAAATAAATCTGCATCTATTAGGATACGGTAGAAACAATGTAAATGTACTTGTATTAGTTAACACTATAGAATATGTCCAAGTATTACAGAGAGTCTGTAAAAAAGCATTATTCCCAGACTAGGCCTTTACACAGAAAAAATCTTTCAATCCATCAAATGAAAAGAATCCCAATTCCTTCTTGTGTTAACACCACATGTGAGGCCATGTCTGTCACTGCATATTCTAAAATACACACCTCATTTGAATTTCTGCCTCTGAACATAGATTTGATGAAACAACATAAAAATTCAAAATGCATAAATACTAAATTATTTTACTGTTTATAAATATGGAAAATACAAATCTCAGCCATATGAGACACAATGCAAAAGACACAGGACTGTATTAAAATGATATTGTTTAGAGCTGCCCTGTAGTAACTTATAAATACTGGAGGCTGACCTAGGGATATTAATTGCACAACTAAGTGGATTTTATTTATTTACCTGAGAAGAAGCCATACGAAAAAAAAAATACAACAGCTCAAGGTTCAGTCTATCAGCAGGAATTAAAAAGGCTTATGAAGATCATTCTTAGACAGATGTTTTGGCACCTTTTGTATTTAATCTTTTCTTACTAAAGCAAATGAGGAGCACTGACTCCCACAGCTGACACATGCAGCTCTCGCCAGTGTCAAGGGGAAGCGCAGGGAGTGTTACCTCCCTCAGAACAAGCATCTAGAGAAAAATGAATGCTGCAGGTGCCGGGTCTTTCTGAAAGCACCGACAGAGGCAGGCAGTGCAAGAGGAAGTACTAGTTGCCTTGTCCAGAAGAAAGGGCCAAGTCTGTCTTCTGTTTTCAGCAGGGCTGAAAGAGATTTAGAAATATTTTGCTTCTGTGTGCCTGTGTAATTAAGGCCACCAGACACTAGGAAAATATAACACTCTAAACCAGAAGTAAATAAACATTTTCAGGTGACCTTTGAAAGTGAATTAACAGATAAATATGACCTGATCACTATATCCTACTTTGATAGCCACCTTAATCTATTAGGGAACAATTATGTTTTTCTTCTCAACTCAGACATGGAATATGAATATAGGCCACATAAAATATTCTCTGAAGAGTTATAAAAACCTGATTCAGGAATTATGGCTTATTGTTGTATCATGCCTTAATCTTGATTCATGTTATTGAAAAGAAATAGCAACTTGAATACTATGAGAAATTACTTGTGCTTAACACTTCCATGATTTGTAAGGTTATAAACGTTGATCCTAAATTTAGATCCTTTTTACCAAATATGGAACACGCATGTAAGTAGACTTGACACTACAAAAAAAGGCAAGAATTAAATACCTTTGTACAAGACTCTCTCATTGCTTTAACGGTCACAAGCAGAAGGACTAGCATGTTACACTTCATAGTTATAAAACACATGGAACTAGAACTGGGTGAGAAATGTTTTCATCTTTCAGGAGACAGTTCAAGATTTCAAAGTGTTCTCTCTAAACCTGATTTTTTTTTTGAAAATGTGAATTGATAATTAAAAAAAAAAAAATCAGTAACCACAAAAGTTAGCTTTAGTACTTCTGAGTCAACTGTGTCAATGCATCTGTTTGTTACTGAAAACTACTCTGCTACTGCCACCACTTACCATTTACACATGAAGTCTTTAATTATAAAAAAGTTTATCAGTTTGAAAGTACTACTGCATTCAAAATAAACACTCCTCAAGACATGTCTCTTTTGGAGTTTTTAACCATTGTAGTCAACTTCTGAGGACAACACTACTAACTGGAGGTGAAAAAAAGACCTTGTTCCCTGAGTGTTAGGGTGAACTCATGAAAGTTAAATTCATTCTCTTATTGTTCTTCAACTTTGCAACCTGATGACATCTGCTAGTTTCAAATCCATTTCCTCCTCTTGTTCAGTGCATGCGTAATTCTTTCTCTTCAAAGCAGTTTGTTATAGTTGGGTTGCAGAGGGGGGAGTTAACTTAGAAATCTTGTAGCAGGAGCTCAAAACTTAGTGATGTAAGCAAGAAATAGAAATGCCATAGCCACTGAAGAGAAGACATGCGGCATTGCTTACTTAAAGCCCCATCCTGTCCCCCCAAGGACAATAGCTGCTACCAGGATGGCACCAGCGATGGAGCCTATTATAAGATTGGTGGCACTAGGACCTGTGATAAAGGATTATGGTAAGACAGACATAAGAAGCAACCACTTTACTCACGTTAAGTGAAGCAACTGAAGGGTAGTCAAACAATTCAAGGAATACAGACAGCACACAAGGTGATGTCTCTAGACAATTTCAGCAAGCCCAACTTACTTTTCTTTAACACTAAGAATGAACAAAGCTGTTGGTCTCTGCATTGTGCTATGTTGACATCTACCACAGAAAAAAATCTAGTGTTAGGCAGTAAATTCCATTGTGATTTACTCCATTATCGAGTGAATGAACTATCAGCTGAGGACACTAAGATATTTGTGAATAATTCCTTATCTTAAAGGAAGAAGTATGAATACCGTATGTTTTATGACTACAGCAAATGAGAAAGAAAATAAAAATAAAAAAGCCTGGCTTTTTTCATGGAGATCCTGAAAGGTGGTAGATATTTTAATTTGAGCTGAGAGCATCTAGCACCACTTGCTAATCAGAGTCCAGACTCCCTACAGTTACGTCAATGCTAAATTTACAAACAATTGTTTGACAAAAGCAAAGGATTATATAATAAGGAACAAAAGTTGAAATAAAAGCTGTATTCCCATTAAGCTTTCCAAACATCAAAGCATCTCTTCATCATCCTCAAGAAGCTACTTAACAACAAAGTAGGGAAGGGTGGAGCAGGAAAAAAGACCAACAAAAAGAAGCAGCACAAAATATTTTTGTGCAATTTTCTAAAGAGGGCAAGAGAACACCTGAATAAGATATTCATAATTGACCTTTAAGTGCTCTATTTACACAGGGTGGAGGAAAACTGACAATAGGCTTGAGTAACATTTTAATCGCTCTGTACAAAAATTTCCTATTAAGCAGTCTTTGATGTAAAGTTAATTGCATCTGAGCTCAAGGCAAAATGAAACCAACCCAACAGTTCTTTTGCAGCATATTGGACGGTTTTTGTTTAAACATTCACATATTCAGGAATAGCCTTCAAAAAACAGTTCTTACCTCCTATCCCAGTCTCCCCAAACCAACACTTCTACACAACAATTGAAATTTTCCTGTTTTAAATGTTCTGAAAATTAGTTTGGAAAACTGTCAGACAGCTAACACAAGGAAGAAAAGGGAGCAGCCAGAGATCAGCAAAGGAAAGAGCAAGGGCAGCTGCAACAACTGAAAGTTTTAAGCTGTTAGGGCAGTATCACAAAACCTTCTGCCCAGTCCCAGACACAATAAGTACGTGCCCTAAGCTTTAAAATGTATTGCAGTGACCTAACTTCACTGCATCCATTACGTGTTTCCCGTATCAGTGCTTCTGGATATCAGATTAGCTAAAAGAAAATGAAGTTTTAAAAATTGCTTCCTGCAATTCCTACACAAAAATTATTGAGGAATATGAATAAAAGATTTGGAATGAAAAGAAATATAGTGAGCTTTACAGATATGAGCAGTGTACAAATTTGACAACAATAATTAAATGGTAATTTTCCACAATTTGGAAGAATGTATCTTATTTGGACTTACCTTTAAAGTCACACCTGGCTCAAATCAGCAGGAGTGAGCATGGTGGAGGGTAAATCAGTGCCATTCCACAGGCATTATATTCCCAATTAAGGCTTGCTTTCAACAGCAGCCTAATGAGCTACTGCACCTGACTCGGATCTATGGCTTACTCTAGATTTTACCAAATGACTGCACACAACAGAAGACTGAAAACACAGCACATAATTAATCTGAAATAAATTTTAGAAGCCTTGAAAAATTCTGAAGCTGATTTTTTTGTAGTCATAGAATGTTATCTTCCCACAAAAGAGGTACAATGATTAACTGATAGTAACAACGTCATAACTTAGATATGAAAGTACCAAATCACCACTTTTTTACTTCCCTCTTCTTACTATGTTCCCTGGTTGTTAAATGTTGAGGGGGAAGAATCTATTTCATAGTGCACATCCATTCAACAAACAGCAGTTTGTTCTTTCAATACAGAAAATCAATATTGGTTTTATTTACTATAAATATGGAATAATACAATGAAAATTTAAGCAGAAGAGGGTAATATACAAAGCAATTATGTTCAGTTAATAGAAAAGTTAATGAAATTATGTTAAATAATAAATGGGTCCTGATAAAACCACTTTTCAGATCTGAGCCAATTTTATAAAGTGTCAGTGACTAAAGAAGTGATGTTCATTTTTAACACAAAAAAAGCCCTGAAAATCAAATGCCTGTGAGAGTTAGGCTATCTACTTGAGAGAGCCTAAGAGCAGAGTAAATCATACATGGCTGTAGATAAAGGCATGTCCATTCGTCTGGAATAATTTTAAAACCGTTTCACAGTATGCTAGGAGTGGCAGTTCCTATGAGAAACAGCTATTTTTCCTAGTAAAGACAAGACGCTGAAAAGGCTACATTCAAGGTAAAATTTCACTGATAAGACAACTATAATCTCATTTCCGACTTCAATATAAAAACAAAGCTGGTGGAATACTTATGATTATTAAACAGCAACCACTCATTTAGCAGAATGGAGTTCTCCAATTAATGAATTCCAGTTTCAAAATACAGATACTTAAGGGGATTATTGGTAAGTTGTTTTAAGACCATAACAGATTGTGCACATAAAAGTACTTACAGCGAGACTACTTTTACATGTTATACCTTACCTTAAGGATGTATACCTTATGTTTTATTAAGCATTATCAAGGAAACTGTATTACTAATAAACCAGAATTTTCCTACCAGTATGAAGCCTACTTTGCATCGGGTCATTTTAGTTAGTGACATTTATGAAGAAAAGTATAAATCAATATGTTTTAGCTAAATAAGCCTCTCTAGCCACTGGACTCTGATACTTGACATACAAACTGAAAGTGAGAGGAAGGTTTTAACAACCACCATACTGTGGGGTCATTTTCCATCCAGACTATAACAAGATGCAACACTTCTGGTATGGCTGTTCTTTCTGCCATGCTACTGCTATAACCTGCAGACAGAGATTTATCAGGAGGAAGCTCCTGCAACTAACCACACCATAACTGCCTGGCACACTACCCTTTCCTGAAAGGCGCTGTCTGCTTTGGCATGGCTATCGTATCATCTCTAGACATCTTTTAGGACCCTGATACAAATCCTACTGAAGGTGTTAAAACAGAGCACACCTGTAATTTCAGTGGAATTCAGATTATTCCCTAAATCTTCATCATTATCAGACAGATTCTACAAGAATTAATACACATTGCTTTGAAACTCTGCTAGTTGTAGAAGAGGCAAGTTTCCTGCACATTGTCCTGCTGGTAACAACACTGGGGTGGTTTGATGTTTTCTTCTCTTGCCTGTCACTTTGCCAGCCAAATCCTCTGGTTTAAGTTATCAAAGCTAAGTATCCATTTTAGGATGAAATCTGGAAAAAAAACTACTCTCCCATTTTGTCCCCCATGATTACTAAGTTCATAAAGGATTAAGAAACTGAAGTTATTTCAGCACTTTGAGGAAAAGTTTGCAATTTGCAAGTGAAGTGGTGAGGAAGGAGGAAGAAGGGCAGGACCTGCCATCAGGTTGTGATAGCACCACCTCCCCTGCAGCCATTGACAGTTAACAGCTACCAGGGCCTGAAGGGCATTAGGAACAGAGACGGTTTTGTGTTCCCATGTGCTTTCTTTAAACCAAGCAACAAAAAATAGCAGCAGCTTGCCTTGTATGTACATTTGCATCTGAAGGAAGCAGAGGACAGAGAAAAGACTGATGGGATCCAGGAAAGAAGAATGGATAGAAACAAAAAGAAGAATGAGTCAGGTAGTGAGTGAGAAGAAGAGAGGAAAGATGAAGAAAAGCTGGAATTAGAGCAGAAAGATACAGGAGCAAGAACAAATTGTCAGGGACGTTGGTCAGAGCTGAGTGGATTGAGACAGCAAGTAAGGGAAGATAAAAACAGAAGGGTACAAGGCAGAATATAAGGAAAAGGCAAATGGTCCTCAACCTGTAGGCAAATAAATATCCTGCTCCAGAATCTGGGTCCTAAACCTTTACAATCTTCACAGTCTTCAGTTTCTAGCAAACAGCTGTAAAAGCCACCAGTAAAACACAGATGTGCTCTTTCTCAAGCAGATGATCTATTACCTTCTTCCTATTCGTTTTTCTATTAGTTGTCCTCTGTGAGTGTAGAAGTCTCTACTCTTCTGAGAATCTAAGATGAGTTTCATGTAACAGCCCCGTTCAGCAACAGCTAAAAAGGTTATATCTAGGGCTGCAAACACAGACATGCAAAATGCTGCCTACCAGAAGACTACCTATGCAGCCTTAATTATAACTGTACAGGAATGCTTTTTCACACAGCTTGATTAGACATCACAAACTGTCTTGTTATGATTCCCCGTTCAGAGAGATGGCACTGTCACACAACAGAGGTAATACACAGTATTAGAAACACAGTGAAGTTGGAAACCTCAGAAGAGCAGAGTAACTGCAATTTATTCTGTAGTTTGCACAGCAAACACAGAATGAAAAGTGTTCTTATATGGGCATTTTTGTATGTGTATATGTACATACACACACACACATATATATATAAATCATAGCCACTGTTAAAATTGACGTAGTGGGCTAACACTTAAGATACAGTTTCCTAAAACTATGAAAAGATAATAAAAATTGCTCATACATATTGTGTATATATAATTTTTATCCTTAAGCATTCTATGGCCTTAAGGTAACAGAAACCTAGCAACAAAACATTCAGAAGCTTTACTGTAAAACTAGCTGTCTATACTATTATCATCAGCTTTCATCTTCCTAGCTAGATCACGTGACTGATTATTAGACTGAAAGCCCCATAGATTGTAATAAACAATTTCTGCTTTATTAAATAGTCCACATTACTTAGTCTATTTTGCAGAATTATCACGAACTTCCATTTTTTCCCCAGAATTTTTATAATTTGGTGTAATGGAAACATTTAGACATTTAATTTTACTGTGACAATGTAAAAATTCACAAACTTATTGTTTTATGCCCCACATTATCCCAGACAGGAGAAGGTTCAACACTGCATGAGCAAACCACATGACACAGACACAGTCAAATCACATGACAAATACGGTCACCACATGACAAAGCTAACAGGGGGTAATACACAGAGGGCTCGGGTGCATACGGTTACCTCACACACTAGGCACCAAACATAAAACTCAAACTAAGAAAAATGCTTACTCTATTCCCCACCCTGTGCCTCCAAAAATCACCCCCAAGGCCAGAATGGTCCCTGCCACTGCACCTATTAGCCTGTTAGTGGCCATGCTCACTGTGTGGAGGGAAAAGGGAAGATTTTTTAAGGAAATGATCACATATATGTCTGAAATGAAAACATGAAATAATTCCTCAAAGGAATATTTTATGCTATAATCCATTGTCAGATAAACAGGTCAAACCTCCTAACAGACCTTTATTTACCAAATAGTGTAGTTTTAAAAATTCTGAAATTAGCTATATTTGGTTTTCTTTGAATGCTTGCAAATATTTCAACAAGAAGTTTTCCTGTAAACATGAGACTATCCCTTTTAGCTTGTGACTATTATTTACTTAAAAAGGGAACATCCTCAACCTACTGCTTATTTAAAACAGCCAAAATGTAAACAAATCACCAATAACAAAGCTTCCTTTTGATCACCAGAAACTTACTGTATCCATAATAACACTAAGCAAATGAAAACAGTTTGTTTGGAAACAGTTCTATTGCAGAAAAAGAAAAAAAAGAAAAAAACAACTTCTTAATTCATTCCTTTACTAGTTAGTAAAATTTTCCTTTGTTACTGCATTTATGAATAGGACTTTCTATCTATATGACCTAAAGACAGATAACACCTTTTAAAAGGAAAAACCTACCCTAGAAATGTGCTTCAGGTAACACCCTGGAAATTTCAGTATGATCAGATACTGTCTCTTAAGACATTGAGGCCTTATTTTTTATTTTTTAAGGGAATTCTTTTCAGAAAAAAACATCTATACATTTCTTATGTTAAAGATTAAAAGCTTGATAGATTCATTGAGTCATAATAGACCACAAACAAGCAGCTGAATTCCCTGTCTAATGGGAACTTTTCCAAGGGACAAAAACTTTGTAGTCTTCTTGCTGAATGAAGTCTGTTTTGAAACTGTTTCATTTTTTTTCCTGTTTCATAAATACACACACACACACACACACACTTGAGACATAAGTTTTATATTAAAAAAACCAAACAAACACTATTCCACTAGTCAAACAAAGACCTAATTCTGCAAATGAAATTGTAAAGGAAGAATCTTGTGTCCACATGGAGTCCTACTTATTTCAAAACTACTAGCCAACACTCTAAAGTAATTCAAAGTTTCTGGAGTAGCCGAAAACTAACAGGAAGAACTCTTTGTCTTCTGAAAACTGCTTGCATGCTGTGTAGGTCTACTAGTACAGGATACAGTAGGTTGCTGAGTTTAGAGTAATTTAAGACTCATGTATTAATACTGACATAATTAAGGACCACTAATTTTTTAAATCTTGAAATACAGTATGGAGCCAAAAGCAACTGATGGATGATGGAAAGGTCTGAAAAGTCCAGCAGGAGTAGCAGTCAAGTTGTCAATTATTGTAACAACATATAAATAAACAGCAATACCTCCTAGCTATACATGCTCTAATTGTAGTGAGAAAAATGCTTGGATTTATGGTGTGAAAAATCTTAAAATCTGGTGAATTTTCACATCATGAGTGTTCTGTTTCTGAAACGTAACAAAACTCAAATTTAGGGCTAAGGAAAAACAAGTATTTGGTTTCTGTCTCAGACTTGTAAACTGGCATATGACATAAAAAGTACTGGTAATAAGGGGAAGAAAAAAAATGGAAACTACTTCAGTATGTTGGATCTTTACAATACAGAAAACTACTCCTGTATTCTTCTGACATCTTCTTACAAAGGAACTCCTCTGTTAGTACATCAAAAGAGATTATAGTAGCTGTCAGTGTTCAGGCTCCTAAACTCATCGCTAGGTGCTTCAAACACCAATAAATTACAACAACAACATCAGTAAAAATAATCTGTCTTTTGAAATCATTGAGCCACCCTGTACAAAAACTTATTCTGCCTTTTTGCAGAGGACTCCATTGAAAAATGCAGTCTAAACTTTATGTCTGTACCTACTGGCAGAAATTCATGCAGATACTATTCATTTAAGACTTTTTCCCAGAACATTTCAGCATTGATGTATTAGTTTTCATAAAGGTATTTCCATTCTGAAATTGATGAGTTAATTTGAATTCCAAAAATCTAACCAAGATAAGTGTATCTTCTGTGTTGCTTTTCCTATAGACCTTTTCATACAGGAAAGAATTATTTCTTAGCAACAGGATTTGGAAATGAGTAATACAAAATTCATGTACTCTGAGTGTCACAACTGTAAATACTGCTCTCCTCATCCCCACAGAAAGGGAAGTAACCAGCTCTATAGTGCTGTTCTCCACTTTTTTTTTTTTTTAAGACTCTGTAAGCAGCGTTCCACAGTTATGAAGGTTTTTATGGGAAATGGGAACGACAAGTAGCTTTGTAAGACAGGGTACAAACCAGCCAGCTCTACACTCAATGGTGGTGGTGTTAGGAGTCCAGGAAGCACCTGCACAGATTCCCTAATACAAATCTAGACTGTTCTAGAGACCCTCCTTCACAGTGGTAACTTGTTTCAAGACGATCTCTTCAACAGTTCTTGGTAAAGGTCTACTGGAACCATTCTGCTAAGGGGCAAAAGAGTAAGGCACACAAGACAGAAGTAGAGCCATTCTGGAGGGACATACCAAAACCCTGTCCTCCCTTGAAACCTTGGATCTTTTAAATGAGTAATCAATAAGAGTCTGAGCTGTAAGGACTACATTTTTAAACAAGTCTATCTTCTTTCCATCAGCCTTATATAAGGGACAGAAGAATCTGGAACTGGGACATAGCAGGAAGATTTTGTTTGGGTTTCTCAGTTGTTTATTGGGAACTTTATCTGTAAATGCATAACACTGGATAAATATAGCCTGATGTTAGACAATGTCCTGACGACAGGAAAGACAAAAAAATTGGACAGCACAATCCAAAGACATTCTTTGGCAGAGAAGTCAGAGAGAATCTCAAGTGCTTTTCTTCCTCTTTGGAAAACTTTTTTGATGAATTATTTCCTCAATAGCTCCTCTTTGTATTTTATACTTCAATGCAGTTGAAATACCTACTAAATACATGAGTAAGCAATAATAGTCATAAGAATAATGTAATTCCTTAAAATCTTGATTTACTTTTTTCTCCCATTTAAATCTGATTTCAAAGAATCAAAGCTTTTTTCACCAGGGACATTCCACTTTTCCCTTTTTTATGCCACTGAATTCTCTGAATTAGCTGAGAACAGCTAAGGGAACTGGAAATCTCTAGTAAAACATAAATACTCAATTATGATATAAATAATAAGAGCTACACTTAGTTTCCAATCACAAAGAAAATGATCACAGAAAATAAATAAGGGATGAAGGAAAAAAACCAGAAAGTACATACCATTATCTATTGAAAGCTTCCCCAAATTTAGGTTAGAAACATAAAAGTTTCATCAATTCTCAAAGCAGAAAGACCTACTTCATCTACATGAAGCAGAATTTTACTGTCTGGGTCTAAGCAGTACTGCAGAATAATATTCTTTTTCTATGTGCTAATTCTACTACCATGTAAGAACAGAAAAATGTCATAAATACTTGAAAGAACATCAAAACTGAAATCACACAAACCCTTGGGTCCTTCATCCTTCTTGCCACCAGTATCCCTGATAGGATCATCAATACTGCAGTCTGTCCCAGCCCAGGAGAAATTACAAATACAAGTCGCTTCATTACTACAAACCTGGAAAAGACAATAAATGATAGCAGTTGGTTTTTAACTACATTTTATTAAGTTTATTTAACTTGTAATTAGGTATTTAATTCACAGTATAAGACATCCATCTATATATTGTAACAATAGCACTGAGTGTTTAGAATGAGTATAATATATCAATAACCTGAAAGTTTGCTTTTACCCTCTAAATACACTCAGAGGCTAGGAAAAGCAGAAGTGTTCCCAGTGGTTCCATCATCATTTGCACTACACACCTGCATAGGATGTAAAAAATAACAGAAATTCTCATCCAAAAAAACCTCCAAAACCCATCTAGACTAGTTAGATCTTCACTAACCAACTATCTAGACTTTGAGCCTGGATGTCCAGAAGGAATACAAGCATTTGCGTTCAAAACATTCAAGATATGGTCATGTTTTACAACCTCTCATTAACAGCTTGCTCCTATGTATAAAACATAGCAAGATTCTCATCGGTTTTGTTGTCATTTTTTTCTAAGCAGCAACAAGGAGTGCTTGCTTATCTTTTAGAAAGAGAGGAAATAATTCTTCCTAAGTCTACATTAACTGAATGACCTCTAAAAAAGGACTTAGGACTCACAAAAATTCGCAGTACATTTATCAGATACAGGAAAACCTATCCAACTGACAAAATCTAAAGTATCAAATCAATAGTGAGAGTTAATAGCTATAAACTTTCCATGTGAAAAAGAACATGGAATGTCTTGCTAGAAGAGGTTACTAAGGAAAGAGTATGACATGAGAAACAGATGCAAAACAAAGAATGAAGTTTTGATTATTGGACTAGAAGTGAAGTCAGTCATTAGGCATCAGCTAATAATGTCTTTTGGACACTGGAACATAATGTCAAAAAAAACCCCCAAAAGAACCTACGCACCAATGATTACAAGTAGTACATGTGATTTTTTTCATTTAACTTTTACCTCACTCTGCTTCTTAAAGTATTCACTGAAGAATCTTATCTAGGAAGCTGAAGATAAATACATCTTATGGCAGGTTTGACCAACTGAAGTATTCTTTTAAAATTATGAATCGGAATCATCCAAAGCAAAACAAAAAAGGTAACATAGTTCCCTCACCACTCATGCCACTCTCCAAAAGTACCAAGACAATTTCTAGAACTCCTAGATCCTTTACTTTCCAATATTAAAATTTTTCTTCTTGATTTTGAACCTAATCCTCTTTGAAGCACTCAAATTCGTCTTCAATTACACATAACAAGAAGAAAAACAAAAACTTTGTATAAAGTCTAGCCCCTTAGGCAAGTATCTGTCCACTGAATCCCACAGTGGAAAGGTTTTATCAATGTTGTATCAGTATCAGTTAAGACACGGAACAGTGAATCTGTTCATCAAAATATACCTACTGTCTTAGACAAATGAACTTATGGGTAGAATAACAGAATATAGTGTTCCTGAATGTAAAATGATACAGTTTGCAGCTGTTCAAGAAGAATGTATCTTCTCTGTTGAGGTCCAACAGTTTAGAATTTTAATTATCTAAGTCATGAGGTATAAATCCATGAACACATGGCCAACTTTATAAAGGTGTTAGTATGCAGGAAAAAGCTTAACTGAAGATGGCAAGTAGCTTGAAATATGGGTAGTACATTACAGAAGTCTTTACAATAACTGATGTCAAAGTTCTTTCTTGCTAGTAACAAAAACACCACTTTGGATACAATTGCAGAACTAATTTGACAACTTTGCTTTCTGAAGTTTTAGCTATGCTTCATGGAAGGGCAGCCTTCCTCTGAATCTAACATTTGTGTTTTCAGATCAACACGTCTTGGGAACACTTTCAGGTAGGTAACTCCACAGGGTCCAAGACCAGATATAGCAGAGAGAGCTGGAGAAGCTTAGCTAACTCCCAGTACAGACTTACCCCATGACCAGAACAGACTTTTCCATTAGAACCAATGGGACAGCTGCTTATGTTCAAGGACTGAATTGGCAGGCACTTTTTGTCCAGACACATCATGTGAGGTCCACATGGAGCTCCATCCTCCACATAACCTAAATCGGTATCGTCATCTAAAAGAACATGAGCACCACTAGGAGAAAAGTTTTAAGATACTATTAGTATTGTGACTGGAGTCTTTTGAAAATATTAAACATGTTAGTGTAGATACTAAAAGCCTCATACCTTTCTCTCATTCAAGCATACAGACAGATTGAACAAAATTATAAAGTTTTTCTGTCTGTCCACAGCACTGACAAGGTGTTCCGGTTGTCAGATTAAAAATAAGTCTAGATAATGACTTAAATACTCAAAAAGTAACTCCCTTAGGCTTTGGGGTTTTTTTTAACAGTCTTTGATGGGCCAAGCTTTTTTCTTTTTTTTCTTTCCTTTTTTTTTCCCCCCAAATATTGTGAAATACTATTGCTAGAAAAATGTTAAAAAACTAACTTCCTGTGTGATGACATTTAAATAAAAATACTAATGGAATAATAGAAGAGTTAAGAATCATTGTTCACTTACCTAACTATGCAAGAGAGTATTCTTAAGCATGACAGCAATGCTGCCAATGCCTTTAGAATACAAATCCAGTATTGTGCACAGTAGACTAAAACCCATTTACCTGCCCTTTAACTAAACCGTAACAACATCTTATCCTGCCACAATTCTTCAGTTTCCTCCCTCTCAGCCTTCACTTCCCTACAGCTATTTCTCTGAGGATATAATATGCAAAAACATTATGTTTAATATATGGATCTTCGACAATTACAGATGTGTCCCCCGCCCCCAGACAAATATAATGCTGAGCATTAAATTCTGACTGTGAAGTTCTGCTACTGAAGAGACCAGATAGAGTAATCAAGGAGCATAACCCACATTTTGCCCTCTTTAAAATGCGGAATATTATTAGCCTTTTAATTTTTTTTAATCAAAAGAAATACCACTCAGAATAAGGATTTTGCTGCAAGATATTAATTACCTAAAAATCATACGATTTTACATTTATGTTTATCTTAATTCAGTTAGGTTTGACAAAGCAAAATCATGTTGGAACACTGCATTATCTCTTACCTGCAGTCCACTATTCGTCCTTGATGATAAAAAGAATTTGGGATAATTTCTCCTTGAACCTGACCAACTCGTGGAACTTTAGTAAGATTAGTACAGAGCAAAAAGCCACAGAAAACATCACTGTAAAATGAAAACATAAATCAAAAAGTTACTGGAATAATATGAAGTAAACGTACAAAAAAGAAAGACCAGCAATGATGCTGCTGATCACATTAAGTAACATATTACCATAAGCCACATGATAGACTTTCAGAGTACAAGTCTGGAAATAAAATATTATTTGATATAAATGACAAGAGGCAGAAACAAGTAATCGTTCATTCTAATGCACCAGTGAACATTCACATCAACAAAAAAATTTATCTGTGCTCTAAATATAATACAGTACAATTATGAGGTGCCAAATTGTACAAAGCTTTGTCATATCAGGCTAAATTATATTTCCCTCTCTCTAGCAGCTTGGATGCTGTATGTTAATATGAAGTTTGAATTTTTAATTTTATTTTATTTCCCTTGCAGGACAACAGAACTATAATAACAATCATTAGCATGCAGTGTGTGTGCCTGAATTTTGGTAGTCTGCTTTATTTGATGTTACTTTATATGAGCAATCTTCAGTAGAAGGATATCACCTTAAAACTTCCATCTCTTACTCTAATTGTCTTAAGTCATAGAAGCAATTGGATGAATGCTGGAAATTGTATTTGTTAAAACTGCAATAAATTTAAATGGCCCTTAAGCTAGACCATTCTTCTGCATATCTCTACTGACCCATAAAAGCTTTTATACAGATGAGTTTAATATACATATCAGAACAACACTGTTCTCATCTAAATACAAAAAAATTCATTAAACAACTTCTTTGCTTATGAACCTATCTGAAAAGTGAATCATGTAATTAAAAAAAAAAAGCCACTTGATGACAAACATCAGATAGTTGAAGGAAAACACCATTCCGAGACTGAAATTTTTACATGGTTAATTAAAAATTACAAAACAGTAGGTAAATTAGGAGAAATTTAAGTCTATCCACTAATGATTATTAACCTGAAAACTAAATTTAATCAAATATTCATCTAGTAATGATCACATGCAAATGAATCAGCCATTTTCTCTATAGTGTCCAAATATCTAATGGTCCTCTGGTCAAAATAAAGGTTGGAATAAACTTGAAATAACATTATCTGGTATTAATTCCATAGCAAGCAAAAACATTTGCAGCCTAGTTTATCCCTACCAAGTCTGAGGTGTTTGTCTATTAGGAACTTGTGACTTTTTGCTCCCCCACCCCCTAGTCCCTCTGAAAGAATTAAAGTCACAGTACATTCTTCTGAAAATCTGGAATTCTTTACAAGTGTATTGCTGAGTCACCCGTGGAATTGTCAGAGTGAGCTGTGGAACTTTTTCAAGATGCAAACCTTGTGAGGGAAAGAAGATTCAAAATAATGCAAAACAAACTGCTCAAACATTCATGAAAAAGTAGACAATATTAAATTAGTATTAATGTATTTAAAATACAAATAATCTATACCAAGCTGAACTTACTGTTTGCTACACTGAATCCATCGGTCTCCATCCTTTCCACAGTTTCCTTTTTTTGTGCCTTCTGTGTTAAGCTTTTCATAACAAAATTTGTCAGATCCTGAAGACTCTGTGATGAAGAAAGGAAAAAGGAATATACTTTCCACTAGCAACATAAGAGCTTTGAAAACCTGTATAATTTATTGCAGCAGTTCTCTGTATTTTTTTAATACAAAACAGAAACCTAAACACATGTGTATGTACGCAGATGGTATTTTCCAGTGACTACAGTGGGGACCTAGCAGACTGAAGTGCAATACCTACAGATGGCTTTTCTAAAATAATCTCAACGTTCAAAATTTGCTCTGAACTTTTAAAAAGCAGTCTCCACAGTGTCGGCATTGTCTTCTGCATTTGAATTTATCTGTGGTCCAATTTTGTTCACTTCATAACAGCTGCACACAGATTTAATCTAGTTATTTGCCCTACAGTTACTCCTGATCTGTATTTCAGGAGATCAAAGATTTTATACATGGCATTTACCATAAGCATATGTTCTGACATCAACTCCATGTTTATTTTATTTTATTTTTCAGGACTTCACTGAGAACAGGGTTGAACAGTCAGAGTGTAATGTCTACTGCTTTGTAGGAGTAGAAATCTGAACTAACAGCACCCCAATTATTTACTAACAAGCCCATTTGTTTTTTCTAAAAATCAATTTAAAAAAGCACAACAACTATACAGAGGAAGATAAAATATTAGAAGTAAATAAGACAGTAGTTTCAGTAAAATCACTTGTACAGAAGACAAACCAAATATTTTCAAATATAAGTATGTAAGATACAAAGAAATTAGTTAACAAAAACATCTATTACCTTTAATATTATCAATAAATATGAAGTGGCAACATAAAGCTCAAAAAGGCATCAGAAGACAAAGAAAATGTCGTCATCCAATTTTACACTTACATAGCATCTTTTGTACTGTACAAGACAAACAACAAACAAAAAACTATATCCCTCCCATCTTGCCTAGAATAGACTGATTCTTCCGCCTCAAATAGGCAGTGTCAGCAGTGGCAGTTATAATTAGACAAAATGCACAAGAAAACATTAAGTGCTAGAGTACAGGACAACTTGATAGTTCTGCTCTGCTGAACTGTCTCAAAATTATTACACAGAGTGTTTATCCCCTCTCAGGTGCAAACAAACTCCATTGCAACTGCAATTCTATTTTACTTAACACCTCTGGGCTTAAATTCATACTATGTATATTTAAATTCACACCAATGTACTAATTTTCCTGACTTGTAGGATGGTATAGCAAAGAGAAGCAAGGTGGAGCAGCTTTAGCGTGAACCACTGCTGGGATAATGGAATTAACAACTGTCATTAAAAAAAACCCAGAACGTTTGTTTTGAACTATACCCAAAAAATCCTCAAACCCATTTTCCCCCCCCCCGCTAACACTAACTCTAAGTTGCCAATATTTTCTATGTTTTCTCATCTAATTCCACCAGAGTCCAGCATTTGCTGTCCTACCTACCACATCACGTCAGAACAATCTCACTGTCAACACTTCCACACTCAGAATTTCACTTGGCAATCAAGCCACAGTTTCTCACTGCAGTCTACTCTACTGAGCAGAAAACTTTAACTTACAGTGGCAAGAAGAAAAAATGAAAATACTAAAAATACGAAACGAAGACATTTCAGGTAGTTAAAGCCAACCTACTAGATCCCCAGATGTATTTGCACTGATTATCTCTTGTCTTGCATTCACCATTATAGCAACGACCCTAAACAAAACACAACATGTTAGCAATGAGAACTGAACACTATTTCATTTCCTTCCCCTCCTCCAACAAATGTCTCATTTTGATTCTTCACACACATATTGGGATATATAATAGTTTTCATGAATTTGGGTAGATGGAGTACACATTTTGGCCCAGATTCTCAAAGTCAGTTGATGCTTAATACATACCGACATTTCAGCAGCTGCTTTATACTTCTCATTTACATAGTTGTAAAGAACTTATTAACATGGAGTATAATAAAAGATCTACATGTAAAATGTAAAGATACCAAGTAGATTTTATTCAAAGTAGAAATTTTTACTATTCATAGAGTGCATAAAGCACAAGCAACAGAGATGTCCAAAAGACAAAATTTATGAAGAAATATGGAAGACAGGATTAAAGAAAGAAAACTTGTAATTGGTTGATTTCTATTTGCTGATGTGCAGGGATTTTAAAACATTGCATACCTGATTAGAATCACAGGCATACCCATCTTGTTTATGAAGATTTGGTGGACACTGAAAAAAATTAAGATTTTTTTTTTTTTTATCATGTGTACTATAATACATCGAAGGATCACATATGGAATTTTCCTGGTTTTAAAAGACAACTGCACAACATATAAAGGGGGTAGATAACATAATTAGTGCAGGAATCTTTATAACTGCAAATACACATGAAAAAATTAGTAACTTGAGCCATGAAATACAAGGTTTGATTCTAACTTTCTGCATATTCCAAGTAGAAGTTAAGGAGGTGAGGCAAAATGAAAAGCAAAACAAACATGGTCAGTAGCAGGATATTTGGTAGCTAATACTGGGGCCATGTTTGCAACACTGCCCCTGCATTCATTTCAGTTCCACTAAGAAGGTAAGTGAGCACCTAGTTGTAGCCTACCAGTCTATTGCTTACAGAGCTGCATTTTTTTTATGATGTTAATTATCATGTTCTCTTGGCATTGGAAACTTTTTTAATATGAACAAGTCATTAGGTCCAGAAGCCTCAGATTACCAAAGCTAGGAGCAGACCGTTCTCAAAGCTTTTTTTCATCAAAAAGAGACCTGTGAAGATTTGGAAAGGGTCTGCTGCTGCAATGTACTGTTGTCCTGGTTTCAGCTGGGATAGAGTTAACTGTCTTCCTAGTAGCTGGTACAGTGCTATGTTTTGAGTTCAGTATGCGAAGAATGTTGACAACACTGATGTTTTCAGTTGTTGCTAAGTAGTGTTTAGACTAAAGTCAAGGATTTTTCAGCTTCTCATACCCAGCCAGCGAGAAAGCTGGAGGGGCACAAGAAGTTGGCACAGGACACAGCCAGGGCAGCTGACCCAAACTGGCCAACGGTGTATTCCATACCATGGGACATCCCATCCAGTATAGGAACTGGGAAGTGGGGGTGGGGAATCGGCGCTCGGGGACTAGCTGGGTGTGGGTCAGCGGATGGTGAGCAATTGCCCTGCGCATCATTTGTACATTCCAATCCTTTTATTATTACTGTTGTCATTTTATTAGTGTTATCATTATCATTATTAGTTTCTTCTTTTCTGTTCTATTAAACTGTTCTTATCTCAACCCACGGGTTTTGCTTCCTTTCCCGATTTTCTCCCCCATCCAGTGGGATGGGGGGGAGTGAGTGAGCAGCTGCATGGTGCTTAGTTGCTGGCTGGGGTTAAACCACAACAACTGTATTAGCCAATACTTTGAGGGCAGCCTTTCTAGCTTAAGAAAGCCCTTCTCCCTCCCACTAAGAAGGCTCCATCTACAGAATAAAAGATTTACAATAAAAACTCAGCAACAGGTATGTATCTGTAAGTGTGGATGTCTCAGATGGTAATATAAAAAGAGGTTACTGTTAATTTATTGGCATCAATAATTACAGCCAATGCCAAGAGAGAGACATGTGATCTATCCTGAATCTTATTTCTTCAAAGCTATGAACTTGATATAGTAGATGACTGCAGCAGAGTTATGAAGTTTTTATATAACCTTGAAGCTAAATACTCAGTATTGAAAAGGAGCATATATCACCTAAAGCATCAAAGTTGCTGTGAAAATAGAATATGTACAGAATGTTGACTATTTAAAAGAACTCAAGTTAAAACAACCTTTTGGTTGCTCTTTATTCCTATACTTTTAAGTATTAGCCAAATGTTTTCAAGAGAAATGCATAAAATCCACTACTTTTAAAATTATCATACATGTGCACACTCTTAAAAAAACATAACACTTTATACA
>NW_010972437.1:5854759-5908543 GCF_000737465.1 Haliaeetus leucocephalus
TGCTAGGTTAATGGTTAGACTCCGTGATCTTAAGGGTCTTTTCCAACTTAAATGATTTTATGATTGTATACCTGATTAGTTGTAATTTTCTACATTTATAAACTATTTAATCTCATAAAATCTTACTGTTATTACCTTTTAATCCATTCATATTTGCAGTATAGTCTTAGTACTTACACTACAGACCAGTCAAAGAGTAAAGGAGGATGTCTGACACAAATACTATACAGATACACAAAAGCCCACAAGTTTTAAAAAACAAATAACCCTACAGAAGTCATATTTTAAGTCCACTTAGATTAATTTTTTTTTGAGTTTATGATAGTTTATTCTTATGTTTAAAAAATTTTGTTAGGATTACACCCCCCCCCCCAGTTATTTTGGGTATATGAGTGTGCAGTTTGTTAACCCAGATTTTCCTCTTAATTTGATATAAAAATGAGTGCAAACAAACATCAATAGCGTAGGAAGAGAAAGCCTCTGCATACATACCTGGCCAGAATCTCCAGTGCAGAACTCTGCAATATCACATTCATTCACTGCGTATCGACAATCATAGCCCCGTGGGAAAAACTAGAAAATTAAGAGTATAGTTCAGGACTAAGATTATGTCTACAAAAGATGTTCCTTTTCATTCTACCTAAAACAGTCTTTGAACTATAACAGGCTGCACATGACTTCCATGGACAACTGAAAAGAACAATAGATATACTGCAGCAACACTCACAAGACACGACGTATTACAGCAGGGTCCATCACTACAATGAGCTCCATTAGAAAGAGAGCACTTCTTACAACAGTCTGCATAGCATTCCTGAAGAAAATATTAAGCAAAATTTTTAGTTTTCCATTTTAAATAAGTTTTTTTCTTCACAATCTTTCCAACAAACTATTATGCACCAGCAGACAAAAGATTCAGTTCAGCACTGATGACTTGAAATTATCAGCTGGAATAATCCTTTGCAGTGCTCAAATACTAAAGTAAAGGGGAAAAAGTGGCATATATGTGCTAGCAACAAGGTGATTCACACCTTCTAAAGCCTCTTCATAAGCGTGGAATAGCCTGTGCCAAATGCATGCTGCTTAGTCAAATTGCATTCAGTGCAGAAAAAAGATTAAGAAAACTAATTATGGGTGCAATTATAATTAAAAACTAGAACTGGGACTCAAACCTACAGGGCAGATTTTTGCAAAAACATTATTGGAATATTTCCAGAGAAGAAAACAACAGTTTACTTATTCTGTCCAAACACAGGCACCTATCTCCAAAGAATAGATAAGGAGCCTACCACTCCAGGCACGCTATCCAGGAAAAGTAAAGGGGTAAGTACTTCTACAGTGCAATTCAAAAATTGCTGGAAAACAGCTACATCTTGCCATTAGTGTAACAGGAACTGTTCTGAGGACAATCTCTGTCTTTGTACTCATTCTCACTTGAAAAAAATGTTTAAACACAGTCCTTGAATGAAGTTGTTCCCTAACAATAGGCAAAACAAATTCACTTCCATAACCTTTCCCCCTCCCTCACCAGTCACATAATTTATCTTAATATATTTTGTAAGAAAGACTTGTGGGGTAATATGTAACTCTACTTGCCATTCGGAAACCGCAATCACATTCTTCTCCTGCTTCTACATATCCATTTCCACACTCAGTGGTTTCAAAGAGCTGAAAGCAAAAAAGCCCCCCCCCCAAAGTAAGAATAAAACTAGTATCAAATGACTTTTCTGTCCCACATAGCCCACTTCCACAATGCTACAGAAATATGGTCTCACAGAGAATATATATGCCATGCTACTGCAGTGGGGAAGGCAGGATGTTTTTCGAGTTCTGCTAGTCAGGATTGTTCAGACATGAAAGATGCACAGCTAAATCACTTGAATACTAGCCCTCTTTAGGAGAATACTGATCTCAAAATTATGATAAACAGAGACAATAAAATAATACTCATGGGGATAACATTTAAACATCATTCCTATTCTATGGACTCCCATTTCTCTGACAGTTCCTTCAAGAAACCAGTCAGCAATATGATCTCTGGGATCTACTCAGGTACCCATACTTGCTCATGCAACTAGCTACTGTCTATTCCAGTGTAACATGTTTGTGCATGAAAATAATAAACATTAAGAAACACTGCCAAAAGGAAGTTCTATGTGCCTTATTAATAAGTTAGAATAACACAACCACATACAGATAGTGCTAAACAGTTAATTGTAGGACCAGATATATACAATACAGATAAATTCTACAGTTCAGGATGATAAAAATTCTGTACTGGTTTCACATATCATAATTTTGATTAAAGGTGATTCAGGATATTTTTCAGTCTTGTCACACAAATAATTTTGCAAAAACCTTGTCTGTTTTCCATATAATAATTCTGCTTTTAAATCCTATAAAGGTATCAGGAATCTCCAATTTAACCAGGATATTAGCAACAAAAACACAATCATCACTAGAACATGGTTGAAATGAAAATTTAAAAGTTAACAAGTTAAAATGAGAACAGATAAATCTACAGCTAGATAAAGGTGAAAGATGCAAATAAACATGTTCTTTCTGCATGGGCTTAGTGGCAGTACAGCTGTTGAGGATTATCAAGATACAAAATCTAGCATATAATACAATACAAATTATTTATAAACTTGGATGGAATTCTTCCTTGATACTTTGATGGGGGGGAGGGAGGCAAGAATCATAACGCCTAATCAAAAAGAAAGAAAACATCTTACTTTCGTTGCATAAACTACATAGGTAATCAATACCACCTACAATTTTGGGTGCCAGCAGCAAAACTACACTGAAGCAATACTCATATGTACTCTTCTTCACTAGTAATGTCGACACAATTCAGAAAAGTGAAATTTCTTTTTTTTCCCCTCTATAAGTCACTGTTAACTACTATGCTTCAGTGGAAATAGCAAGATCTGTTATTCTGAACCTGAAATTAAGTTCTCCATCAGACCTAGTTATCTGACCTGTAGGCCATAAGAAAACAAAAAGGGGTCAGAGTAATGCAAGAAAATACAGCACACACAAATTTCCTACAGCATTAATCAGGAACCACCAAATGTTCATATACATGTCAGAGAATAACTAAAAGGTTGTAATTAAAAATGACAACATGGTGACTGCTTAACACAACTATATTTTATTTACCTAAAGATTAAACACACCATTTTCTACCTTACCTCCCAACCTGCAAATAACAGGATTCAGAACATTGTATGATTCCACCCCCCACCCCACCCCAAAGGACTTTAACTTCAAAGCTGTGAAACACTGACACAGATAACACACAAAGATAATTCAACCATTCTCCTGGCAGCATTTTCACGGAAGTAAACCAGATTTTTTACTGGATAAAGTCAATTTGACAATTTGTTCATATCACCTTGCTAGACAGCCATCATCAAAAAATGAAGCTGTGTTTTTCTTTCTCCCTACTTCCTCTTTTCTGTAAGAATTCTTACATTCTTATTCTAAGATTGCTACCCTGGGAAAAGATTAAAAAACACTCTAACAAGCAAAATTTTTTTAGTTAATTGTGCAAGGTGGTGGTCTATCAAAGGGTACAGCACACTAAACAGAATGGCCTAATAGTCTCACATGGTATTAAATTCTACAAGGACAGCAAGTTTGACACCATAATTAAATAGAATATTAATACTTTGGATTCATCTTACTTTGCAAAAAGAGCTGCATGGAATATTTTTATACTATTCAGCTTTAGAAGGATGTCAAGCTAATATTGCCTTGGAAAAAATTATGACCTTGGTACGTTTTTAGGCGAAAAAAGCAATGGATGGTACAAGGAAACAGCTATAAATTACAGCGTTTGCTGGAAGTACATCGGAAATGAAATGAAGTGAACTTTGAGAAAAACCACAAGCTGCTACTGTCTATATGAAGTAAGCTATTGATTTCTAATTCCTAGTGTGGTAATTGGCAATCTTTTTAACAACCTCAGGCAAGAAGTCCAAGAATTAAGTGTATGTGGAGCACACACTACAGCCTCACTTCTGGATTTATTTTGCACTACTTCCAGCTTAATAAGTAGTGCATTTATGCTGAGTGGGGATGTATATAGCAGTGAAAAATGAACTGCAATATTTGTCATTATCTGAGCATGAAGAATTGATGGAAAACAAGTTGCATTCTTCTTAAGATTATTTTTAAATGTTATGGAAATGAACAGTCAGCTAATGCAAGCAATCTCAAGAAAATACGCACATAGACATTTGAATAAATTTGAGAACAGATGGGTGTTCGTGAAATTACTACATTTTCATTACAATGTTTAGCAGAGGTGCTGACTACCAACATATTTATTACCTTTGTCGGTTTGTTGAAAAGACAAGCACCTCCCCCTCGAAGTAAAAATTCTTTGTATTCTGCAATGCTGCATTTGGAGAATTTCCTGGAATGGTACACCCTAAAATGGCAAAAAATTAGCTGGGTAAATGCCTTGAAACACCAACAGTTACTGGAAGGGGGTGGAGGAGTCAAAACATTTTTTTAATACTGTAAATCCCAGTTTCTTACAACCACTGTGTGCAACAGTATGTCAGCTCAATCTTATTCTCAAACAGTAAAATCAGAACAAAATAAGAAGTTTTTAAACATTTTGCATTTTTACATTTCTGTTATATGGATCAGCAGTATATTAAACTGTAGTCTTCTAATCTTCTTAATAAGGTGAAAACCCACATTACCATAATAGCTGCTATGGATCCTCTCGATTGCATGCATAATACGGTGTTCTCTTAAGTTTGTTTTCCTTGCAGCTTCAGTTTAAAAGATAGATTACATTCCAGATCCCTGATTTCATGACAGGGTTTTAAAACTGTTCAATTCATCTGATCCTGTCAATAAGGTTACTTTTGAAAGTAAAAGTAATTATAGCCATAAAAACAGCTGTATAGGATCAGACTAAAAATCCACTTTACCCAAATCCCATCTCTGATTTTGGCCCTGAGGATATGCCCATAGAAGAGTAGAGAACAGAGCACTGTACTACTACTTGCAGAATATTTTTCCAGCTTCCAACAATTTTCAGCTCAACTACTTTCTCAGGAAGCCGTATTTTGTCCTATTTAATAATCCTCATTGTATTTTCTCCCATAAATTTGCCCAACATCTTTTAGCATCTACAAGATGCTACAGCAAGAAGTTTCACGGCTTAATTACAAGACTGGTAGAAGAACAACTTCATCCTGTTTGTCCTGTCACCTGTTTGCTGGTCTCATTTCACATCCCCTAGTTCTTACAGTGGAAGAAACAGTAATAATTTGCTATGTTGTTCATGATGTTACAGACTTCTCCTTATTTCCTCATTTCCCAGCCTGATGAAAACATACTTTATTAGTCATTCTCACACACAAACTGTCTGATATTTTAATTAGCCATGTTTTGAGATCTGGGAATGAGAACCATTCACAATATTAAAGGTAACCATGCCATAAGGAGGTTCTCCATTCCTTTCCTAGCAGCTCACTGCTACTAAGCTGACATTTCCGCATTGAATTATACTATATATGTAAAAAATGTCTTCTGGCACTGATGGAGTTAAGTGAAAAAGGTTTTACACTGCAGCTAATTACTCACTCATTCCATTAGTCAGTCCTTTTTCAGCTTCTGGGTGACTATCATCTGCTCCTGGCATTTATTTTTTTTTACTGTTACCTTACCTACAGAAGTTTGTTCCACAGCCTCTTCTTCTGATATTTCCATCTGAGACTGGTACTTCAGTGAATTCACCATAGGAAGGAAGCTAGTATCTATTCTGATCAAAGCCTTACTTTGGATTCCAGAAGCAAACTTACCGAATAATTTTCTGTTGCATACGGTGCCTGACAATTACAAGTCTACAGGAAAGCCACACAGCAATTCTACTGAAGAATGAATTTCCAAATACTGTATGAAGAAACTAAGCTAATTCTGTCCTATTTATAACTAATTTTCTCCATGATTTTTGCAATCAAGCTTCCACAGTGAGCAAGAATTCTAACAGGAAGTGATTTATGAAACTCAAAAACCTATGTTTCAGAAGCCATGCTTTTCTGATCAATTGCTTACAGTATAGATAAAAGAATCTCTGGCAGTGTGTAAGGGTAGAGGGCAATGAAACCTGGTTCCCTCCCATATAGATGCGCTTCCCCCTCAGACTTCACTGACCATTTAGCTAAGGATTTGAGAGCACTTGCTGAAAGCTTCACGTTTCTACTTTTATTCATTGGAACAGAAGTAGAGAGATCTATTCACTCAAAATTAGAATTTTGAAGGAATTGGGGGAAAAAAATAATTAAAATTTAGGAGGAAAATAGAAATATCACTTATCAAAACTGTATTATAACACTTTTTCAGCAGCACATAAAAAGTATAACTGGACTTATTTAATAAAAAATATACATTCTTTACTTTTCAATCATTGTAAGTGTGGCAAAACATTAGTGAGTACACTGCATTGCACTTCAAAATGTAAGATTTATGAGTAACTTCTTAAAAAGTGAATAGCAAAGGGAATGAATTGCTGAAAGTTGAAATCATTGATCTGTATGTTTGGGTTGTTCCAACTGCTTCTAGTTTTGCATTTATTAGTACTAAAACACATGGACAAAACCCAATACGCAAATACTTATGACATAATGTAAACTATTAACTCATTCCAGAGCCCTCAATTACTGATAGTTATGACATACCCCGTTTCCTCCATGATGCAACCACCCCAGGATTCAGTGCAGTCACACTCTTCTCAGGCAAGACCAAAATACAACAGAAAAGGAAAGTAGTTATAAATATGCTTAAAATAAAGTACTCACTATAAAAAGAGACCTTGACTAATTATACAAAGGTTAGATGGTTGCTTGGCTGTACAGATTCTAGCCCTAAAATGGAAGCCAGCCCACTTGAAGAGACACTAACATACTTAACATAAATGCAGTACTTTCAAATTACTATATATGCAAGTTCTTAGCCTCAACACAAAGTTTCAGGCAGTATAAAAAGCCAAAAATAGCTGGCAACGTTCTTCCTTACATGCTCTCAAAACAGGCAGCAGAAGGGTATGTGCAGTACCCATGATACTGATGATTAAAAATGTTCACATTTCCTCCTCCCTAAAATGTGTACAGAACACCCTGAAGGAGATCTGTTACTGGACAGGCCACGTTTTTCCCCTTCAGCACAGAATTATTAATAGCAATATGTGTATCAGCCAATCATTCATTAGAAAAAGTAGTTGAGTGAAAATGGATTTACAGTTTACTTACAGCTATAGCATGTAAGTCAACAGCCACCAAATTCATCAAATAAAACCAAAAGATCAACATCTTATGGCTGGTAAAACAGTTACAAACTGCCCGTAAAAATTATCTACAAAAGAAGTAATATTTTCAAGAAGAAAGGTTTCCATAGTGTTTCTCCACAGAAATATTCACAGATTATTTATATGGTTATTTCTGCCCTATCCGGGTCTTTCATTAATCTTTCTCTACAAAGACTATCCAAATAAGGAACCTAAGCTATCATTTTAAAAACCTCTATCTTACAGTTAAAAAAGATACTGATTTCCAAACTATGTGAACTCTGTTTTACCTGTAATCAACAGACAATCATATAGAAAGTATTTTAGCACTTTGCAAGTTTACACAATTCAAAAGCAATGCTTTACAAAACAACAACATTCGCTACTTTTCCACAGTTTCCTAATTCACAGATTTCTGAAGTGATTACAAAATAAAGTCAGCATTATCATTCACATTTTTAAAGACGAAACAGATAAAGTAGCAAAATTGCTTACAAGATGTGAGTGGAAAAACCCAACAATTTTCTTTAGCCCCAAAAAGGCCTTTTCCAGCAGCTGTTACACCTACACTCTACATCTGTTAAGGCCACGTCAATCTAATCTTCTGGCTGCGAAGCAGCAAGGTAACAAATAGAGCAAATGTCACCCTGGACTAGGTTATAGCGTCTTACTGTTTCTTCAATTATCAATCAGGTATTTTTGTATTTTAAGAAGTCGGTGATAGTTCTACAGGAATTACAGATTTCATTATAGTAGATAAGGAGTTCTGAGTTAAATTAATGGTGTTTTTACAATTATACCTTTGAATGTTGGTTATGAATCTCACCTCCTGACACAGGACATCACTGAGGTCATTGCAAAATGAGTGCTAAACTGGTGGTTCTTAGTTTGGTTAAACTCAAATTTTGATGCATATATTTTCAAAAGCAGCAGTTCTTGTTCTACAGTTACAGCAAGTTTGGTATTTTTTCAAATATTACAAAAGAAGAGTTTATATATTTAGCTAAGGAGGACAAAAGAAGACTCCATGTCCATGCACATACTCTGTTTCCTGGCAGCTGGGTCCCATTGTATTCCAAGGTTCTGAGCAAGACTTTGTGCTAGTTCCTGCGCCATGGCCAAAGGGAGGCCATACTGCATTTCAAGGGGAGCGCAATTAAAAAAAAAACAACACAAAAAACAAACCATAAGTTATTGTAATGAACACTACACCCGCTCATTCTGGCTTACCATATACCTACTACTTCAGTAATTCTGTACAGCCAATCACAATTCTGTGTGCATGTAAGGAAAATAAACACAAGTACATAACAGAAAAAATTTTCCTCTCTTAACCTGAGGGAATCCCTGTCCACTGGTTAACCTACAGAAAGGAATCTGATACATATGTGAAATAGTTTTGTATAGTATGATTAACCCATGTTAAAACAGGAGATTTTCATTATTGATTTAACACTGCACTGAGGGGGAAAAAAAAAAAAATCAATACACAGGGACCAAATTTTTCTAGTTTTAATGTTAAAAAAAAATCAGTAAGAATTACATGTCATCAGCACCTTAGAAAATCAAGCCTCTTATAGTGAGAAGACCCAAAAGGATGTTCAGTGCTATATTTCAAATACTCCTGTCTGAGATTTTTGGGTCTAAATTTCTGTCAAATATACTAAATGCCAATTTAAGATCTTAGGAAGAGAATAATACAGACAGGAGGAATGCTTTTTAAAAAGAAAAGCACAGTGAGCAATAGTTTAATGATGGTAGAAGAAGGTTGGCTGTGAGAATCCTAATTTTTTAATATGTAAGTTATCTTTAAAGCCCTGAATACTGAAACATACAAACTCTGAAGTTATAATGTACTTAGTCGTGAAAAAAAATTACCTCATTCACTCCTACTCCTCTGGTCACAGAGCAAACCCCTCCAAAGTAACTTAAGCTGCTCCTTTTATAATGAAATGTCACATTCCTTGCAGACAAACAAAAATAAAGAAAATACAACACATTGGCATTGGGCACCAGGAACTTATTGAAAGATCACACTTTCACACATACTATGATACATTGCATCCACATTAATCCTCATCTAGCATCAAAAGCAACTGCAAGTTTATAAACAGACCACCAGCATCAAAAGAGTTGATTAGATACAACCTTTGACAAAAATACTATTTTTATCTTGTAGAGTCAGAATCAGTCCCAACCCACAAACAAACCAAGCAGAGAAAGCTACAGTACCAGATTTCTAAGAAAATACAATGATAACACTACATTCCAATTTATAATCTGTCAGGAAGGAATTCTGTACTGAAATGTATCAGTGTTGAGAATTTTTTTAATTATGCTCTTAATCCAAACCAATACAAGTTCTAGTTTCAACTCCAAATAAAAAGACTGAGAAGCCTACCTAAAGGGAAAGTAATTCAATACTGCTCTTTAACCCTGCCTCCTTTCAATTATTGTTAGTAAGCCCCAAATAATTTAATTAAATTAATGTAATCTGGAAGATATAAATTAAATATAGATATAAAATAACTATAAATTATTACGAATGACACTTATTTTAACTTCATATGCATAATAATAAATCTATGCAGCCTTGGGCACCCATAGCAAATGACCCTAATCTTTGAAAATTAAATCCTTTTACAACAGCAGAACCAATGTCCCTTTTGTTTTTTTAAATGACAGGATACTCCAGACAGGTATATATTTATTTTTTCAGAACATTCTGACAGCCATCAGAACTTTCAAACTGCAGCTTAACTATACTAAATGCTTAAAGCTAGATGCTTTACAATGGACAGAACTACAGCAAGGGCTGAGGTTAGCAGGCACTTCTGGAAATGGTCTAGTTCAACCCCCTTGCTTCAAGGGGGCTCAGCTGGAGCAGGCTTCTCAGGGCCATGTTCCATTTGTTTTTTTAATATCTACAAGCATGGACACTTCAAAGCCTCTTTGGGCAACCTGCTCCAGCATCTGGCCACCTTCACATTGAAAGTTATTTCCCCAATGCTTACAAGGAATTTCCTGTATTTCAGTTTGTATTCAGTACCTTTCACCATGCACCGAGAAGACCCTGTTTGCCCACTGGCAAACTCTTCAGCAAAGGACACAATACATGCATAAAAGTAATTAAGAGTGCACATCATCAGCACTTTGCATATTTTATGAAAAATGCAATTAGCATTTTAATGCAATGCCTGTATTAAGGCAGTACAGCTATGACAGAGGCTGGAGGAAATTCTTCATCCCCTATTTTTATCTTCCTGTGCAGAAGAAAAATGACAGAAGAATCACAGGGAAGACATTTGTCACTCCATCCTCATGTATGTCATGCTGCTGGCAGAAGGCTTAAGATCTTTATGCTGCACAAGTGAACACACTCTTCCTCCTCTTTGCTTACAATGCCATGAAGTAAAAAAAATACTGTTGCCCAAGGTTGATGTGCCTAATGGTGCAAGCAGAATCTCCCCTCACAATACATTTTGTCTCAGAAAACAATTCATTACAGCTCTAAAGAAGACCTTTCATTAACTCATTAAATCATCACTGCAGCTACATATGTGAATAAATACAGTAACTGGAATGCTCTTGTGGCAGCACATAATTCTGTCAGCTCTGCCCCCTCCTGGTCTTTACTGGGAAAACAGTACATTACACACCTGATTAGCAAAACTAGGTGTCCTTAAGGGCTCACGAGAAGACACTTCAAATACGTGACACTGTCTCCAGGTTGCAAAGACATTAAAATTTCAGTATAGATATATATCAACATGACCAGGGTATATACTACACCTATTAAAAATAGACTAACCTGTTAAAAAATAGATTAAGCTTCCTAAGGAAGGCAGATGTTGATTGATGTAGTGACTACCGAGCAAAAAACTAAGCAAGAAGAGACAGGTAGACAAAAGCAGTAGACAGAAAAGTATACAATAATGTAATAATCTAAACCATTGTATGATGGTACATACGAGAGCAGGTGCACAGCATCAGCATGCTGTTTGATGTAGTGCTGTCGATATTTGGAGAAATCATGAAGCATCTGCAGAGGATTAGGGTGAATATTAATACGATCTCTGTCTGTCCAAGTTTCCACAGCAACAAGAACCACCCTGGTGTTCAGCTGTTCCTTGTATATCTGAGGGCAAAGACAGGACAGGCACAGGAGTAGAACACTGGGTCAAACATGCACAGTTAGCCAGTAAGAGTAAAGCGGAAGGACAAGAGGGATAAAGCAGGAGGGAAACATGGGAAACCGTTAGCTGGTAACGTCCTGGATTTCATAAAAATTAATATTCTGATCAACTTAAATTTTATATTTTAGAGGACAAAAAAAACCCCTTGCTGCTCTTTTTTTGAGCTACTCCCTTTTCTTTGAAATTCTCATGTCAAATAATTTCACCACTGAGTTTTGCAGAAAACCTGTACAAAAATCAGCAAAGAAGAAATGTAAAGGTATACTGGGTGATCTTAAAGAAAAAGAAAAGAAAGATCTCAAAAACAAAGAGTAGCCAAAGCCAATTCCTAAGTCAAGATTAAATAATTTCTCAGTTCTCCAGTATATCCAAAATTTAATTCACATAATGCTTGATTTTAATTTATACTATGATCACTTAATGCTACTCAAGTAATGTGAGAATTAAATATGAATATTAATTTTTCTATTAATTTTAATGTCACTGTAGCAATAGACAAGGAAACAACTATCAGGCCCTAATAATTACAAAACAGCTTTATAATATCCATTTTAACTTTGGCATGATACTTCATTCTGAACTAAAACTGCTGCTCTCTTTAGGTTCAGGTCATAAAATGCCAAATTTTATTAACTAAAGTTATTCAGAACTTGCACATCTATAAAAGAAGCATTCCTTATCCACAATCGACAGTCTGCCCATCAAAAGCCTTACACGGGACACAAAGAATAGTTAGTGATCATACTTAGTTATGATCTAAAAGCACCAGATAATTAATACATTGGCTGCCTAATGCATAAAATACAGAAAAGGCAAGTTCTTTTATCACCTCCATGAGGCACCATATTAAATATTTGCTTTTATTATCTTTTTGCCAAATTATACCTACAATACACTAGATGAATTGCAAATATCGTCCTGCAGTTATGACAGATATAATGAATAAACTAGCACTGGCTAGCATGCCAGTCTTTTGTACCAAGGCAGCATTATCCTTATAAAAAAGTCAGTGTATAATATTCAGCTTAGGAAAAAAGGCAATAAATATAGGAGCAACCAGCTGAGCTCAATTTTGTCCAAGAACTTTGAAGGAAAAAAGAATATTAATATGCTTCAATTTGAGGGAGACAGGCAGAGGACATACATAGAAAACGGTTAACAACATGAGAAAAATCAGTAAAACTAAACCCCAGAAACTACATATGGGTGGATCAATAAAGACTTTACTTGTGTTTGCTGGGAGGAAAACCGTATTTCCTGAAGCAAACAGGAAGGAAAGAATGGAAGAGGGGGCAGAGAACATGGAAGCCTCTGAAAGCCAATATCCTTTTCCCAGTAATATATCAGCAAGAAATACAGCCCACTCCCTATGAACACAAGGGAATAACAAGGCAGAAATTCCTGCTCCTTTCCATGCTTTGTTTAAAGAAAAGGCCATTAAGATGTCATTTTGCAAGACCTCTATCAGGGGACTGAATTCTACACTGGAGAGAAGCTGAGTGTTTCTGTATACACACAAAGAGCAAATAAAAATGGAAAGACAAAAGGAATAGTCAGAGAAAGGAAAGACAGATTAAATAACTTTTGTTAAAATGCAGAAGGAATACAAAGAAATAATGATCAGTTGAGAAAAGAATGAAGATGCCACCCTTTCTTTGGGAATGTCCAATATAAATTGCAGAAATATTATTTCAATTATTTTTATCTGCTCTAGTAACTTTTCTTCAGACTACTGGCATTTTCAGACCATTACACAAAAACATTCTGGAACACTTCCAGTATTTCATGTATTATAGATATATTCACCTAAGTTTTCAATATACGTACAGTATACATAATACTTATATGTAAGATACTAAGAACAAATACTGTATTGCTTCCTCCGAACTAAACAAACTGTTGACAATGTTTTGCACTGAATCATATCAGGCAGTTCTATTGGTATAAATAAAGTCACATGGAAAGGAGACTTAGAGTCAGAATTTTGCTAGCCTTTATATTCATCACTACTAGAAAATCCATACTGTTTCAAAATCTATACTGTTTTCACTACAAACTATACTGTTTTCACTACAAACACAGCTCTGAAATGTGTGTGGTCATTACACATACATCAAAGAGGAAAAAGAAAAATCAAATTTTACCACAAATCTTACTTTTAGTTTATACGCTCTATGTGAAATCGTTCTAAATTTAGTCACAGATACAAGTACGGTACCTGTGTCAGTGCCACCCATTTATCATGTACTACAATGGGATTTTGCGTTTTTCAGCTATACAGATTTATAAAGAAGAATTTTTATTCACACTCTCTTCTTCTCTGAGTATGTATGTGTATGCTTTGTGAACCATACTTGCAGCTTCAACCACTTGTAGTTAGATTTGTTTCACAAATCTAAACTCAATTAAATGTCATTTTTAAGCAGTGAATGATACTGAAAGCTTCTTCAAGTTTGAAATCCCTCCCTGCCAAGGGCTAACTCTGGCAGTTGCAAGCTTTGAGAAAAATGCCAAGGATAATTTGGTGGTTTCTTACACATCCACCCCAGGCTATTCTTCTGCAGAGGAACTGGAAATGAGTTTTAAAATGTAATTTTTATGGCTGCTGGGTTTTTTTAATCCTGATATCTGCTAATGTTAACTTTTTTAATACAGTGCTAAACTAACAAAGTCAGTGATACCATTTTCAGAAGAAACATAGATACTTACAGCATCTACAAGGTTTACCACAGACTTCGCAAAATTGTTTGTGTATGCATTTGAAGAACGGTGCTTTTTGAACTAAAAGGAGAAAAAAAAGTAGAACACAGTGAGAACTTCAGTATTTATTACTAATTCTTTATTTTTACAGCAAGAAAGGAAAATTAATATTTTAAGAAAGAGTAACAGAAAAACTCAAAAAGCTTTTCAGATCACAGCCTGTATCTCATATTCAAGAATCCCTCGAAGATAAATGAAGACATGTATGCTAGATAGCCTTTCACATCTATAAAAGGAGCATTTAGCCACAAGAAATACCCTATTTAAAACCACATTTCAAATGTTCGAGACCAAATTACATGTCAACATGAACATAAACATGAGCTCAAAATTGAGAGGATGCTGTACCCATTAAAACTGTGCTTAACCTGATGAGTTAAATATCAGACTATATTAGCCACATTCCATGACTGTAATTATAAGACATGAAGATGAAGTATTTACCACTTGTCCTGTGTACAGCTCTTTGCAAAGGCATCCTGTCTCTACTATAGCACAAGACTTTTATGATGAGTAGCATTAGTTATACCAAAGCACAAAAAGGAAGAGGGAGTGCATGGTAAAAGTAAATATGTGTTTGAATGTGGAAAGAGTTAAGCTGAATGGCTTAAGTTTTAACTGCAATTTTTTTTCCATTTCTATAGACTTAGATGAGCTGTATTACAAGATCTGCTTCCTAATTTCTGTGCAAGTCATTACAATTGTTTCATGTCTTTCCTCATCCTGCCCCACAAGTCCCCTCTGTTCCAAGTCAAATTTTCCAAAGATGCTGCTATGGTATCTGAACATAAATCCATGACTTTCAAAAAACTGTAAAATCATAAACCAAAATGGCATTACACAATATGATTTGCAGGCAGGAAAAATAAGTCTTCAAAATTTCACAGAAATGGAACACAAAATTCCATAGAACAAAGACGGTAAACTGTTACTAATTTCAACTACTGGTTAAAAGCAACAAACCTCATCACAAATCTCATGAGCAAACATTATCAAGTTCCATGAAAGTGTCAGCTATTCCCACTCCAAAACACAGTGCCCAAAAAGAGGCCTTGAAACAAGAGGGTCTGACTATTCTCTGAGCAACTGAGTAGCTACTCTCATCAAGTTAGACGATTAACTACCTTCCCAAATTAGAATTACAAAACAGACAAATCCTGTTTACCAGAATTATGCTTGGTGCAAAGGTGAAAGTAAAACTGGAAGACATATATGCTTTTAAAAGTAAATAATCTGTTTCTCAAATTCAAAGTCAGAAGTGACACACACACTATATCATAACAAATTTTCCATCCCTTTACATTCCAGTTATTTTTGCACAAGCAATCTAGTTTTATATGGACAAAATGCCACAAAGATAACAAAAAGTTCATCAAACTTAATGATGACACTCATTCATTTGACTGTAGGAAGATAAATTTTTTACATATCCAGTTATTCACTGTTAAGTTCCACAATGCTTCAGCACATCCACAGCAGATTTTAATACCCAAAGATCCTACAACATAGGTTTGCAGAGACCCCCTCCCCTATAACTATTCTCAAAACAAAGCACTTCCAGCTACAGCACTAGTAGGTGCATAGGACGTACAGAGTATCCACATCATGGACTCTGCTCCCCAGGGAACCATGATACGAGAACAAAGTAACGGGGCAGGGGGGAAGGATGGCTTTGTTTTTTTGTTTTGAGCTAATCCCAAACTTTCCCAGAAGTGGAAAGGTAAAATAATATGCTTTGGAAAATGTTCTTTGTTTTCATGAAAGTATTTAAATGCCCAAATAAACAGGAATATACAACATATTCTGTTTAAACACAGCTCCTAAAACAGAAACTAAGTCAGTAGAAAGTGCAACAACCTAATTAAATATGTTGAGCTGTGTCTTTAGTGTTACAGGAAGGGAAAATTTTGTGAAAATACATAGTATTAACCACTTAACAATCCAAGGACCAGAGGTTTAAGATACTTCTTCCAACACAGAACCTTGCTGCAGGAGAAACCTGCCCTCTACTGGTAAGCAGAAAACCTTAAAAGTACATTTAGTGAGCTCCTGGATTGGCAGGCTTTAACTCATAATAGTGAACACTTCCTTAAGTATATCCATTTTATTCCTTGAAAAGAATTATTATCTGCTTCTGTGTCACTGACAACTCTGAAGCAAAAAAATCCTGAATGCTTGTGGTCTGAAGTTCTAACAAATTAAAGCCTGAGTGGAGACAACAGTTAGTGTCTGTAACAAGTGTACTGAACAGGATGGTTGTCTGTCCTTCAAGCATGTCTGTAATACAAGAGGCCAGAGGAAACAGACATAGAAATATTATCTCTTCAGAAGGAACACCAACCACAGACCTCAAACGAGACAACAAAACGTCTGCAACTGCAGTTACTGTGCCCTACCCCTAAACAACTAACACATGAGCACTCTTAAAATAGTTTCCTACCAAGTGGCTTTACAAGTGAAAACAGTTGAAGAAATTTCTGCCCGACTCTTTCCATCAATTCAAATTCCCCCTCCATTGCTGAATTGACACAGATTAAATATAGGTAATTTTTGCCCAGACTATTTCTATGATTTATTAAAACAGATGAGGGAAGGTTGTATTATATGTCTATTCAGCAATGGAACAAGTACAAAATACTGCATCCCATTCTGGTATCTGCTATTTCTGGCTCTTTAAAATCATCCTTCAGTGTTGACAAAAGAGCCCACAATAACATAAAGCATTGGGAAAACATGCAGTAGAGCGAGAGATGCAAGGAGCTCTTACAGAAACTTAGAAGTTTATTTTACTTGCCCATAAAATACGCAGAAACTGTTTTATCAACAGAATTTTATTTTAAAAATGGTCTTGCTCACACAGAAGCAAAGTCATACCAAGAGTTGATGATCCTTATTTGCCTTTTAGTCAATGTAACAGCTGAGAAAGCTAAGCAAGACCAAGGCTCAGAACAAGGCACAATCAGGTGGGTTTTTTTGAGTAATTCGCTGTTGGTTGCAATATATTCTTTGTTACTAGAAAACTTTTAAACCTACACTGAGTATTTTTCCATAAGAGATATGCTTTAGTTAAAAAGTAGCTATTGGACTTAAATTTGTGATGCTTTTCAAAAAGGGTCTATAAAATAGTTGTTTAGGTTTACAAAACTTATTACTCTCCAGGCCCCCTCCTGATTTTTCGTAAGGGTAACACACGGACACTTTGATAGCCTTACTTGGTATAATTAGTGAAAGTAGTAACATTTAAATAACAAAATGTCACTTGGTCTGATTTTTTTCCAGTGATCCCTCAAGACAAAAAGGAAAAAAATGGAGGCTGCTTTCCCCCCCCCCCCCCCCCTTTTTTTTTTTTTTTTTAAATCAAATGACAAACACTTTCTGAATTGAGCAAACAACTTACCTTGTTCTTCATTATGAATTCTGTTTATGAGTATGGCATAGCCAGGAAGAACAATCAGATAGTTTTGTCTATATGCTTTCCTGCATTAAAATTTAAGTTAGTAAAACTAAAAGTAACAAGTTCTGACCTCTTTCTTTATTACTTTAAGGACAGGATATAATTTTAGAATGTTTAGTATGTTTATTCTGGACATAAATGTTTTGTTGCTTTACTTTGTTGGTTATGGGCATATCAAATTATCCATATGATACCAAAGTGTTTCAGACATATTTTGAATATATAACTGCTGTAGAAAATCTTCGGTAACATTAGGCATTATTAGGTACTATGGCCTATACTCTGTCTTACAGTACAAATGTTAACAGCTGCTGATAAACAAAATACTTGACCCAAAGTAGCTGATGCAGCACAGTGCTGTACATCAACCTACGAATTATAATCAAAAGGAAGACTACCACTGAATTGATATACTTACCATTTTATGGTCATTGACTATCATGAGCTCGAGATATTTCATTTCTTCAAAGATACCACGAGATGCCTGACGGATTAAAGAAATTCTCTGAGAAATCATGAAGATGTAGCTATTTTAAAAAATAATTGCAGCTGATTTAATAGGATTACACATAAATATTATGTAGGATGTATAAACCTGTAAAAACTGGGTGAGACATTCAGCTAGGGTAAATAATCATAGCTCCAGCAACTTAGTGAGTTATGACAGACACTGGCTGAGAACCTGAGTCACATCATTAAGAATGTTTAGAGTCTATTCTTTTTGGCTCAGCGCAGTAGCCACCACTGCCTCCCTACTCTCTTATTTTCACAGAGGAAAAAAATCTGAAACACTAAAAACTCTTGGTCTACTGTCCGATTCATCACAGATTTAATGAGGAAGTTACAAAAAATAGATGCGTCCTCAAAAAATATGCTGTGGATTGTGCAACCCAGTGAAGAAATACAGATTAATCTTCTTTAACTCAATTACTCCCCTAGCTTACACATATGCATGTGTAGATCCTGAGGACTGCCCACTTCTGTTCTCTAAGTAACCCAGTTCTGGGTGTCCTCATTTGGATTTTTAATTTAAACATGCTACTTAATGAGCCAAATGAAAATGAAGTCAGATACCTACAAAGTAGGAAGACTTAATTCAAAATTATTCTTTATCCTCAAGCAGACTCAAAACTTAAAATTCTCATTTTCACTACTAAACTTCCATTCAATTGACGTATAGTATTGCCATCACTTTAGAAAGCTTATCTACTTTTCTCCAAATATTCTATTTTTAAAAAATAATCTCTTTTTATCATTTGATAACTGTATTATGAGACAACATTAAGCTACCAAAAATATTTGTTTTCTGAAGCCTATGTTCTCTCAACATTAAAAAATTCGGAAATTAGTGGGTTTGGTTTTGTTTTTATAAATGGTCTTAACTCGGGGTCACACTACTTACTGCTCTCTTTCTTCTCTTTCTCCTCAGCCACTGTAGTTCAGACAGAAAGGGCCATTCAGAACTAGATTCAGTCTCTGTACAAATTACAATTTAAGAATTTCATGGCATTATTTTAAACTACTTATATACACTGTCTAAATCAAAAGTAGATTAAGATCACTAAAATTAGAAGAACCTTTGCTATAGAAAAGTTCATTTTTTAAAATACACAAAATGTGAAATAACTCATATCAAAACTCAAGTAATTTAGAAATCTAAAGTTAGAATTAAAGCATGCTAAGGGAGGTAAAGAGATTGTAACCTGGGCTTAGAATATACATTTTCTTCCATTTTGTGTCCTCAATAGCATTACTATCACTGATTAAATTAAATGATTTGCAGAAGAAAGCTAAATACAGATCTCCGTGGATGGAAATCTTTCAGCTGCTTTTTGACAACTCTAAATTCCATTGCAATAATTGTGAAAAAAAGTCACGTTAGTATCTATTTTTCAAGTTTTTCTAAATAATCAGCAATTTTATATAGACTGTTAACCTCATATTCAAATTTTTCAAGTTATATATACAATTATTTCCAATACTGAAAAACTCATAACATAAGCAAAAACATACCAAGGTCCTGCAACTGCTTGGAGGATTGTGTTCCATAAGTTCTTTGGATGATATGTGGCCTACTTTTACCTTCCTGATAAGAAAAATATGTGACATTTTCTTCTAATTAATAATGTCAAGTAAAAAGTGAGACACTTCTTTCAGTATTTATCATTTTTATTATTTTTCCATAAAATGCAAGCAAACATAGTACCAATTTGGCATAGTACTAATTTGAAGCAATCTATTTACAATCGTGAGCAAATCATGGAGTTTCTCTGCTTCAGCACATTTACTGGCCTACAAAGTATCACAGATGTCTTTGAGATTACTTGAAAAGAGTCCTTTAAAAGCCTTCCTGTTAGAGAACACAGACCGTTTATTCCAACAAATCAAATCAGAGGTAAATATCTAGCTGAAATCTTCCTCCCACAGATGAAAAGCAACTATTATTATTTATGACAAAAATGTATCTTTCTAATTGCAGCAAAATGCAAGAAACTAATCAATATACTATCCATAAGAGGATTGTTTCACCCTGTTTTATTGGTGTATACAACACTTAAAAAGGAGAAGACTTTTAATGCATATTTTCTGTAGAAGTCTGACATGCCCCAAATTATCACATTTTGGTATCTGCTCTAGAAAACAACTATCTTTTCTTCCATAACACCTCTGCAGTACCTGCCAAAACAAGCAATTCTTTTAAAAGGGTAGGATCCTACTGTTCTGTCGCTTCCATAAGAAATACATAACACACTGAAGGAAAATACTGCACATTTTTGCTGGGTTTTTCGGGGGGGGGGGGGGGGGGGGCCTTTATATAGTATCTACTATATTTAAGATTAATCAAGCTGAATAAACTACATGCTGAAGGCTGTGTCCAAGCTATTTATCCCACGTAGTAAGATCACAAAATGAGTCTCTGAAAGCTCTCTGTAGCTGTATTATTTTGATCTTCAGTAGTTTTGAGAAAAATATTCATCTCATCTGTCTTCTTATCATTTAGAATTCCACTTGAATCCTCAACACAGTTGGCAGAGAGTATCTCACTTTTATAACTAGAACTTTTGCTCTACTTCCAAGTTTTACTGAAATATCACACAGAGAGATCTGGGCTTCCTTTGTCCACACAAGCAAGAAAACAGTTTAGTCAAATTCTCCTCTGCCTACTACATGGATACCATTGTATAAATATAATCTCCATGAATTTACTGTATCCGTGCTGTCAGTTTTCAGGCTTACAACCTTTATGAATATGTGCTACATCAAAATGCATTACATAGCTTAACACGTGACATGTAATAGTGATCCTGAGGAGACTGAGAAATCTTTTTGGACATAATATTTTCCCATGTCTCTACAGTTTCATTTAGAGCCCAATAAATGACCATCCAAATGACACTAATTCCTCTGAATGTTGATCCAGTTTCTTTGAAAGTGTCAGCAGTCAAAGATTTTGCAGATCTTTCTTTGGACTGCAAGTTCACAGTCACTAAAACGTACCAGTTCTGCAGCATTACTTTATTTGTCATATACTGGTAATTACAAGAGCAAAACAAGCTTGAGAACTGCGACACAGCATCTGAAATATATCCTACAGACCAAGTGGGATACAAACCTTAAGAATTCTCTGTCTCAATGTTGCAGAATTATTTCACTGAAAATCACTCAAATCTGAACCATTCAAGAGGTAGAAATCTACCTGGTTTTACTACTATCTATGAAATTGAGTCAGTTCGATTAAGAGCTAAAGTTTTAGGAACATAAAACATGAAACTTAATATGAAGTACAAAAATAATAATAGTTAGCAAGATATTTGCATAAATAAAGACCTAACATGCTGATCCAGCATAGTCATACATTTGAATATGCTGGATCAGAATAATTTAAGCTATACAGCGATGACTGACTTAACACATATGAAGTGCAAGATACCCACTAGATATCTACTTCATTAAGCTCTGTGTGGAAACATGGTAGGTCAAGAGCAATGTGATCCAACTATTTAGAAGGATGAATAAATGACTTCCAGAGGTCCCTTCTACAAATTTATAAATCCTTTAGTTCAAGTACTAGAGCAAATTCATAAACGCTTTTTGACAGTCCATAACCATTTGCTATGGAAACAGTCTTATTAGTCTACTCCCAACATCTAAATGATAACAATAAGTAGGAAAAGAAAGATTAAAGAAAAGCAGAGAAAAATCTTAGGTAATTCATACTTACACATTTCTTGCCATAAATAAATTCCAAGCAAGTGTTTTAAAATACTTTTGGTTTTCATATGAATGCATGAGAGACGTCACTTATTTATTAATTTATTCTAATACTTTTATTTGCTATTCCTTGAGCACTCTTTCCCAAAACAAATAAATTAGATACAAATAAACTTACTGCACTGTGAGTCAGATCCATCGGTTCTATCAAGTACAAATAAGTATTATCTTCAAACATGCCACTAAAACATGGAGAAAAAGAAGTGATGTTAAGGATTACAGGGTAATTAATTTGACTCCAGGATATGATTTTTGATGAGACAAAACCAAACTTAGGGCTGAAAACCTGATCAATATTAAAATAAACTCCATGTATGCTCATTATTACCACATGTGTCTAAAGCTAAGAATATTTTTAAGAGATCAGGTGCATTTTAATGAACTAACACTTAATGTAATGGCAATGTAATGAAAAAGCATCAAAAAGAATAAAGATTTGACCTTGGAAAGAGGAAGTCCTAAGACATACATTAGCAGACAGAATATAATCAACAGCTGAGTTGCACTTAACAGTAACTAATCCTAGAAAGGATTAATTTCTTACATTTTTTCCTTGTACAATCTAACAAAAAGATCAATTTTTCTATTGGCTGACAGAATTATACATGAGCAATACTGAGCATGCAAACTGCTTAAGTACAATTCTTGTTTACCCTTTACCACAATAAGTCATCTGGTGAAATATTTATTTGCACTTACCATATTCAAAGGTTTCATGAGACAGCATCAAAATACTTTAATCCCAGTGATACTAAAAAAAAAATGCTAGTAGTTTGCCATAGCTGGTACTGGCATTTCAAAGCACCAAAAATCTTTGGGCCTGTAGAGTTTCAGACCCTTACATATTAAAAGATAATATTAAAGAGTAATATTTAGTTAATAGCCTTGTTTGAAAAATGGGAATGTGTACTTACTGAAGTCCATTACAAGTTGAAAGAGCAACTTTGGAATCCTTGATACCTCTGATATTTCCATGGTAGTAACAATGCTCTCCACCCTAATAATGTTTAAAAACAAACAAACAAACAATCACACAGACACAAAATTACCCTGATTTAATGTCTGTTGCTTAAAACCAAGGCAAAAAAAAAGATTCAACACCTTGCATTAGGTAAAATTTCAGAGAAAACAGTGAATTGCTAAAAACCAATGACAAGCCCTAATTGCTTGTAAGAAAAAAACCTGTGCCCAGTAAAGACTAATTCATAACTTTTCAAGCCATAACATGGGTTATTCTTCTGCTTAAGTCACAGCATTCTTGACCTTTTAAGTGCATTTCTTTGCTGTACATTGATTCTGTAAAAATGTTACATAATGCAGGTTACATGAGCATTGAAATGTTTCTTGATACCTTCCAGGTCTATTAAAATTACAAGTGATATAGTTATCCATCAATCACCTGGCATGTATTTGGCTTAGATCTGGGTTCTACCAATTTTGTCTCACTAAAAATTTATCAGTTAAAATGTTACATCATTAGACTGTAGTTACCGATATCACTAATGATGAATGAGCCAGAAAGTGAATCTAATTTAGTAACACTGAAGTGTACAGTTGCATTTTTACTGTACATATGTTAAAAGGGTACTAAAGTCAACTCTTGTTTTTAACTGCATAAAATTCCAAATAGATGCAAACCCCAAATTATTCAAAAAATGGCAAGATTTTTATATTTCTCTAAGTCAGCAATTGTGTTTTAGACAAGGTCCTGCCTTTTGTTTAATAAATAATAACATCTAAATTACCTACAAGTGTGTTTAAATGTTAGAGACTTAAAAAAAAAAAAAACCCAAACAAAATTAGGCAAACTACATCCAAAACTGTGATCCAAAACCTCAGTTCTCAAAGGCCCTAATGATATGATGTAAGCAAGATCCTGCTGAATGCTGCAATACAAGATTTGAAGAGCCAGCTGATGCAGGGATTAGGCTGAAAAGAATTAGTGCAAAATGTGCTACCAAATGGGTGTGCAACGAAGCTCTGTGTGTAGTCTTTCGCTTCTCTGCAAGAATGTAAGGGAAGCTGCAGTATGTGTACATATGGGGGGAAACAGGACACAGCAGGAGACCAAAATACCACAGAGAACAACTTGGTACATACTTTAAAATCTTAAAGTTCTGATCCAGAAAAGCCTTGCTCAGATGCCAACTAAACCCTAGTGAACGCTACATGCTTTCCTATGAACAGAAATGCAGGTGCCCTTGATCTGCCTGGCTTTTATCATAGAATGAGCTAAGTTGAGCTCTCCTCTCCTGAAGCAACTAGCTCATATCTAAGCTCTCCTTAAAGTGGGCAGAGAACTTCAAGCATGCTCAGAACACACCTAAGACAGAGTGACAAGACGGATCCTCACAAAACAGAGTTGCAGTGGATTTTTGAAAATACTGACCATTACATGCCAATGCCCGTCTCTGGCTAATAACTACAGCACTCATCCCAGGTTTCCCAACTGCTGAACAATTTCCAGGGTCACCTTGAAGAGAGTCAACTCACATCTCCCCACCTTCTAAAAGTGTACTCTACCTGCACAGTTACTGGCTACTTTGTGTCAGAGCACCCTACATGAATCAAACTGAAGCAGTCTCATTTTGTGGAACTCACAAAGATTTATGAAATCAGAAAGAGGGAGAATGATTCTGTATCCCAAGGCTAGGAAGCTTCTAGGAGGAGATCTTAACAGCAGACTACAATAAATAAATGATTCAGATGAGAAATTCAGAAATAATTGTTTTGTCAAAGCATCATCTACTCACATGCAAGAATTACTAGTGTTAAAATAATGTCATGAAGATCTTTTTAAATCTCCAATTTTTTTACTTTCTGTACTTGCACAATTGGTGATTTTTCTCTATATGTTCTAGTTTTCTTCTACGTACTAAATTTGTATGATTTAATTTCTCCGTGTAATGAAAGTAGAGTTCTACGGCACTATCAAGAGTTTTGTATTATTTGACTGTAAATAACTAAGTATGTATAAAAACTTAAAATCTGTAGCACATTTTTAGGATTACATACTATAGGAAGCCACATGGCAAATTATTAAATCCTTTATCTGTATTCTGATTCTGATAGAAATTAATTCTATCCTTATTGCTGGACAGTAGAATTACTAATCCCTAAAATTCCGTAAATTGTTGAGGAATAAACTGATTAGACTGTTAGAGGCTTACAGAAGTACTTATCGTGACTAAGGGTAAAATAAACTAGCTTCATAGGAATGTTTCAACTGAGTAAACAAGAAGAGTATATTTATTTTCTATTAACAGAAACAAAGCATCAAGAGCACCATTAACAGACTGTTCAAGCTATGAATGTTCAGAAAGAAACCAAGAAACACTACGTTGACATTTCTAAAGAAAATGGACTAGTGAATTTAGAAGCTGTTAAATACCAGAAATGCTGCTGCTATTTGTGAGTGAAGCTGAAATGAGGAAAACTGAATGATACTAATTTACCTTATTTAAGTAGTTGGTCTTTAGTGACTATCAACAATAACACCAGCTAAACTAAAGATAAAAAGTATTCTCAAAAAGTTTTATTAAAAACCCTTAGGTGTAGTTGTGTCTCTCACACACTGTTTGAAAACTGTACCATTCATCATCAAAACATTCTTAATTCTGGTGTCATGTCATCTGAATTCCAACAAGTATATTGGACCCATTCCTTCTGCAATTATTATAACTGAAAGTAGTACCAAAAAAGTAAATGCTTTTTGTTTAAGTATGCACAGCATTATTTCCATTTTGTATCTTATTTAATGTTAATCAGATTCTGAATGAAATTCCTAACAGACTACTGTGCATTATAAAGTCAAAGTACTACACAGAAAGCAATCACTACATATTTACCTTTCCATTAGTAAGAATGCCTAAGCCATGCTTTTTAACAACTAAATCGTGCTTATGTTTCTCACACAAGTAGCTTTTCAAGAATTTTTTTTAGAAGACAGTCATCTGAGTGAAGAAATTGCTGTTTGCTCTTCAGTGTTTTCACTCTTGTAATAGACTACCTCTTTTTACAAAATACAATACTTTTCATGAAGATATCACTTCTTTACATCCGCATCAGGAAACAAAACAATCTTTTACTTACTCAGGTCTAAAAAGGATTGTAAGATACTGCAAAAGACCAGGATACAGTCCTTATTTATTTCCTACACAAATTGTGTGCATATGTTCGGAACTTATAATGAAGCCTTTTACAGATTAATGTGACCTCAGGAGCTCTTTGTTGTTTCTAAATAAATCAATTCAGAAAACATCCCCTGGGAAGTTTGGATCAAGTTACTTCAGCATGCAAAGGTAGTCCATTTGCTGAGTCTAAAGTTCTAATATAATTTTCTAGTCAGATTCATGATTCAGCAACCGCAGTGCTCAATGCTAGTGCTGCAGCTGACAATTGCATGAGCTTGTCTAAATGCCAAAGGGAATTGTTTTCTTGCATCATTTAGCATTTTTGCCTGTTCTGCAGAGCACTGAGTCTTAACGAAACAACTTCCTTAGTATGTTACATGGAAGAAAACAAAACAGTATTTTGCAATAATTATATTGCAATGTAATTGTTTAATTTTGCCCTAATCTGTGATATATTATTTTATTTGAGATTCTCTATAACAAGGGCAAAATAATAAACTATACATCTAATACTTGGACAAACAACAGTCCTGATTTGCTGAAGGCATAAATGCAACTTGAATGCTTGCTTTCCTCCACTCTAAATAGAGATGTATTTCACATGTAATAAGCTCACAAGTATTCCAGCGTTCATGCCAAATATGAAAAAAGCCATTCCCTGAAAACATAGTTTATAACCTTCCTAGGAACCTACCAGTCCTCATTTTGTTACTACAACAAACAAAAGACTGATCTGGTTCCCTTAGGGCTGAACTATCTTGCAGAACTTTAATCTTTTTGTCTTTGGATCAATAGCCTATGGCACTGCATTCAATTTGGGAGCTAGTTTGACAAATGTAATTAATTGGATATCAAGCAATATGCTGGTTTTGTAATAACCGAAACCTTAACCTCTGGAATTAAGTCTTTAATTTTCTGTTTCACAACTGTGTAATTCTTGCAAAGAAAAGTCACTGCAAGTTTTTTTTGTTTGTTTGAATGTCTTACATTACCATTATGCTTTCCCCTTGCACGTTGTGCTAAGGTCATGTAAATTATTAACGAGGACTATACTGATGGTGACTTCAACCCCTCCACCTCCTTCATTTTACAAGATGTAATTGTTCTGGCAGTATCTGGACCATCTTCACTACTACCACCTACCACTGCCTACCCCGCACCCTGACAGACAACTTTCCTTTTTTGTACAATTCTTCTTGCATTACTGAGGCATCCTTACAAGATGAGATCACAGTTACCTTGTATGTGTGGAAAAAGGCTTCTGTGTGTCTTGCAAAACTTTTTTTCTTTTTTTAACATTTTATTGGCATTGCTCCCTCAGAGAGACCATTCTGACATGTTTTAAGAGCACAATACCTTAGAAAACTTTGGTTTTCCATCTTCATAGTGAATCTCCACATAATTGGAAGATAACAAGTCACTGTCAAAGAAAGGAAAAATCAAGATGAGAAAAATCTAAATATTCTTTCTACTGCTGTGGGTGGGGTTGGGTTTTTTTGTTAGAATTTTCAAACCATTTTTTCTTTTGTTGTATATTAGTTTAACAAAATCAAGCAGCTTGTGTCCAGTAAATGGTTTGCTGGTGCACTGGAAGTCAGCGTGTTTCAGAAGGGGGAATTTCATTCTGCAATCTAATCCCCTGTATTTTAGCTTTACAATTACATTATCAGCCTTTTAAATATGCAAAAAAAATCCCATGGCTTTAGAACTTTGTTTGCTGCCAGTAACTGGTACTGACAAAATGTACGTTTAGTTCATTATTGTTTTCAGTTAAATTTTATATTTTATCTAAAAGTTAAACAGGGTATATATAAGGCTGAACAAATACATACACAACTGTTCTGAAGACAAGAGCATATACTTTACCTGTAATTCACTTTCACAACTGCAAATACTCAGTTTTTTCTAAAAACAGTAACGCTGTCCCAGTTTTGGCTGGGATAGAGTTAATTTTCTTCCTAGTAGATGGTACAGTCTGTTTTGGATTTAGTGGGAGAATAATCTTGATAACACACTGATGTTTTAGTTGTTGCTAAGTAGCGCTTGTCCTAAGTTAAGGATTTTTCAGTTCCCCATGCTCTGCCAGCAAGCAGGTGTACAAGAAGCTGGGAGGGAGCATGGCCAGGACAGCTGACCCCAACTAGCCAAAGGGATATTCCATACCATAGAACATCATGCTCAGTATAGAAACTGGGGGGAGTCGGCCAGGAGGGGCGGATTGCTGCTCAGGCATCGGTCAGCAGGTGGTGAGCAACCGCATTGTGCATCACTTGTCTTTTCTTGGGTCTAATTTCTCTCTTTTTGTTATATTCCTTTTAATTACAATTAGTATTGTTATTATTTTTTTATTATTATTATATTTTACTTTAGTTATTAAACTGTTCTGACCTCAACCCACAAGTTTTATTCCCCGCCCTGATTCTCCTCCCCATCCCACTGGGAGAGGGGAGGAGTGAGCAAGCAGCTGTGTGGTGCTTAGCTGCTGGCTGGGCTTAAACCACGACAGTAATGTTCTTAAAAGAAAAACCAAACCAAAAAACACTAAAAAAAAACCCCAACACACACACACAAAAACCCAAACCATACTACCCCTTTTCTTCCTTTCACTTTTTCTTCTCAGATTCTTTCCTCACTCTTATTTTTTTTCCTAACTCTGGCAAGACAAATTTCTGAAGCATAAAAATTTCCCTTACTGTATAATTTACGGTTCAAATTTCTTTTTTAAAAATAAGATTAGCTAGCCTGTACGTATCCTGGGATAACTTCAGTGTCCCATTCACTTCTCACCCCGTTATAATCCGGCTTGCAGCATAGCAGCCCAGGGAGAACAAAGCAGTTAAATATGTTAACTGGCCCCATCATAGATGCAAGATAAGCATTTTACTTAATGGGATCCAGAATTCTCAGCATTTTTCAAGCCTCTAAGAGCCTGTACCCTTCCAAAAAAAAAAAAAAAAAAAAAAAAAAAAATCATTAAAGGGTCTGACAGTGGTACATATATCAAAACAAAAATACTGTTGCCATGAATAAAAACCATCATCGTTATGGAAGCCTGGTCTGGCAAAATAGCTCTGATGGGAATTCACGACTAAGAACAACTTAAGATAATGGGTATCTCAAACTCAGTTTAGGCTATTAGCAATCCTGGTAACACTTCAACTCTGGGACTACTGGCTCATAAAATCAATTCTTCATGCTGCATTTATCAGGCACTACACTTATCAGAGAAGATCCTGCAGAAGTCAGTTACCAGTGATTCTCTTAAAAGTCCTTTTTCATGGAACTGAGAGACCACATTATGGCCACTCTATGCCTGCAAAACCAACACTAATAGCCATGAATAATTACTGAAGTCTCATCATTTGTCTTAACCTTCATTTTGATAGCAATATTTAATAGATATATTTTTAAAGTCCAGATTTAAAAGTAAATTCAGTTGCATAAAATCATTTTAACTTTCTCTATTTGTATCATAGTAAGCTATAAATTTTCTGCAAGAGAAAACAAATGCTTTATAAATAGTATAAGTGTAAATGCAATGCAAACAATCACTTCTTCAATGTGGCAAGGTTTGAAGCTTCTGAAGAGTATTACGTATCAAAGCAATTAAACTTTAGAGTGTTGATAATGTCCTTTTCTTCTCTGCATTTTTCTTACTTATTATGAAGCATAAGAACTGCCATCATCGGTACTTAATAGGATGGTATAGACAAGGCTAGAGGTAACTGACACAAGTAGGAAAATGGATAATTCTGATTAGATATAAGTTTAAAAAAATCACTGAGGATGGTTAAACACTGAAACTATGCTCAACTTGAAAGGGCCTTGACCAGATTCAGATTTTTACAGGCACTTCTGCTTCAATTCATGGAGGCCATTTGGTTTCCTCAAACGAATTCCAGCATCAGCATTTATCTCCCTGTTTCAAGCTTACACTCTCACACCCCCTTTTTTGCCCTCTTCTACTAACCTTACCCGACTGATCTCAGAACTGCTTTCAATGCTATCTATCTAGTACTTTTGGCATCTCTTAAGACTCACAGTAGGTGATTTCCCACTGTGTCTACTGTGGGACTCACAACTAACTGTAGTTTAATTACACCATTTGTCTCTCAGATTTATCCCATTACATGTGATGTAAGAACTCCTCAAAATTTCCTTAGTCCACCCTTTGCAGGATCTTTCCAGAGTTCTGTGCTCTTTTCTTGGATTTTGGTTGAACTTCCGTTACAACCCAGCTGTTTCCTTCATCTGCCAACTGCTTCCATTTTTTAGCTTCTCATTACTTCCAACTGCAAAGGGATACCTGATTCAGGTAGTATATACTGTGTCCTACATGATAGGATATCTAACATGACATGCTTGTGATGGAATACTCCATATATATATATGTTACAATTACAAAGCAAGGATGCAGCAGACAGCAGCTTTTCCAGCAGATCCTACAATTTTCTTATTGCTGACTTCCCAACGCTACTGTCCTGTGGGATCTGCTAGATACAAGGCACATCAATGAAATTCTCCATACTGAACAAATTCTCTCCAAAGAAAATTGAGGCCTGCTATTCATGATATACTTCCCAAATGCCATGCTGTAAACAAAACGCACCTTTAATTCGTGAACCACCCTTTTGCCAAATGTAACACAGTATCTGCCACCTAGAAGTTGGAGTAGAAAATGTATGATAAGGCTATTGTCTTTCACAAACCCGTTCTCATCCTACCCTGTAACAGGGTATTTAACACTAGTTTCCAATCACTATTATGTTCTTAAGCTTGTCACACATAACCACCAAAATACTGCAAGGGCATTTTTCTCTTAACATTTCACACAGGGCAGCAAGAATTTTGAACTTTCCATGAAAAAAATCAGTCAGCTTCTCTTTAAACTGTATGCCTCTACCTTGGTAGGTACCTGATTTTTGCCAGGTACCTTGTATCACTTATTCTTATTTCAAGTATCTGTCTGCACTAGCAAACATCCGAAAGAACACCTTACTTCCAATCATCCAGAAATCCCTCAATATATACTGCTAATCTGAGACAACCATAATCTTATTCAGGGGAAGAGGGGGCAACGGGAGGAGGACAGTACATTTGCAGGCATTTTCCAACATGGCTCTGCTAGTACACACAACGAGTTGCTTCTATAATAAAGCTAATCTCAGTCCTGTTCTCTATATTCATAACAAAATCAGTACAAACACATTTGTAACTGTGCTTAGAAATGGTTAGTATTGAAATGTGATATTGCAGAGAGTAGTCTAGAACTGAAAAATCCAGAAAAATTGTTCCACTGTTGCCGCAAAGAAAAAGACAGGATTTGGGTAAGGGAGTTTATTCTATATTTTGCTAAAGCTCCAGGAATAACAACAGCTGTAAAAATAAGCATAAAACTGCTTATTGTCTCTAGCAAAAATTTTATATGTTATTAATGCTGACAAATCTGACAAAAGACAGAAGAAATTATTTAAGGACAAGGAAAAAAAAACAAACAAACCAAAAAACACTTAACCAAAATAACTTTCAAACATTTTTTCCAACATGAAAGACAGATACACAGAGGAGCACTGTAATTTCACCAGTAGGTGTGATGGGATCCTTTACGTAAGTGGCATTAAAAAGAAAGGCCTGGAATACACCGATTAAGAGCTCATGTAGAAGTACGAGTACCTGAGGAATGAGATACAGAACTCAGGCATAAAGTAGGGAGTCTCCACATCACAAAATAATTCTTATTCTTTCGTTATAATTTACAGAATGCCTAAATTTACCTCTGAAAGGTAGCCCTCAATTTTAGAAAATACATTTGTGCCTCATCTGCACTGGACTGTGTTTTGTCACCTTTCAGTTGATTCATTTACATTTGGATTGAGCAGAAATGCACCCAGTACAGCAAATTTGTTTTTCAATATTACGACCACCAGAAACAGTGCAAGCTTTAATTGAAACAATTATGCAAGTCATTATCACATCAGACAAAAGCATATTTAGGCTAGTGACACATTAGTGTGATGCTTTACAATGCACACATCAAATTGCAACATGCTGAACGAACTCATGAAAAAGAAAATTTTAAGTCTACTGTGTCCTTTTCTATAGTTCCTCCCACCCTGCCTTGTTTGTCTTGGGTAATTGTTTTTATTAAGCTGTCCTGCACCAGCTCTTCTGAGTTACATTGAGAGATGTAAAATAAGCAGCAAAGGGATATGCCATTCCTGGTAATTGCTGCCTTTGAAGACACAGACCAGCTGTTAAAGCAAGTAGCAGATGCTTTCTGAAGAACCCACATCCACTTCCCCAGCACATATTTCACTGCTGCTGTTTTCATTAGCAGGAGAGCTGCAGTGTGAAAAGTAGCTTACCTCAGCTGGCATCTAACCTGATGAAAAGAATTGATTTTGGTAGGTAAAGGCTATGAAATGACTAAAAGAGATCTCATACACAAGTAACCAAGTTAGCTTCCAAGAACTAGTATGCAGCCTGTGGAAAATCAGACTACAGCTGAATTATCTTTCCTGCATGCTTCTTAAATTATCTTTATACTAACCTACTACCAAGGAATATCTTTAAGTATTCTGAAATGATTCAAGCTCAGTACCAGTGTCTGAGCAACCTAGTTTAGTTGAATGACTTAACACCCATCAGATGTTTTGTCCATTTGACAGATACAGTTTAGTAGCACATAAAGATGTGAAAAACAAATTGAGACCTTGCTACAGCATTTTGTTAGATCATTAAGACACTGTCATCTAATGAAATGGCCACCTATAGCCTTGTTTCTATTACCAGTTTCGATTATACCCACAAGTTTTGTTGAATTGACTGTTCTTATGGGAATTCATTATTAAATTTCTAGTATGTATTTACAGTAGTCTTTACTTGGCCGTTGTCTTTGAAGCTGCTCTGGCAAGAGTGTCTCCAAGGAATAAATATACTGCAAATATTCATTGTTGTTTTTTAAAACACAGCAAAGTTTCACTACTTTTTCTGATATTACCTTGAAGGAGCTTAAAAATCAAAACATGATACTGTGGATCAAGCATCTGTGTTTACAAGCAATTAAAAGAAACAACTGATGATGCAGGTGTATAGGTTAACTTTTCCATAACTATGGAATCAAAGAAAGTCCCTCCTCAGTCCTGGTATTAATACCATAATGATTCTATAACAGTAAACAGTACACTTACTTAAAAATCACTTCTTGCACAGCCTTACTCTTGTCGTTTGTTTTCATTTGGCTTGTCTTTCAGGTAGAGAAAAGGATGACTGGACAACAAATTCATGACAATGAAATTACCTCGGTGATATTTTAGGTATTTTTTAAGAGGTCCTCAAAAAAGAGCTCCAAAAAAGACTGATAGGAAAGCATGTTCTGAAGTTGTATAGAATGGTGCAGAAAATGCTCCAGATTCTTTTCTGGATCAGTCTGCCTCCCTCAATGCAAGAAGCCCTGAGTCAGGTCAAGGGAGTTCAGACAACAATGTCCTGAAGCCCTCCATCTGAGAATGGAACATGCTGTATCTTAACAGCTACTTCAGCAAGCATTTTGAAAGTAGAAGCTTGAAGAGTTCCTCAGAACATTAAGAACAGTATGTCGCTCAGTTTCTACCATATTTTCCTTTACCATAGCCCTGAAGAAGATACCGCTTTAAAAAGGGCTATGTAAAAGGATATGAAGAAATGAACAGAAGATATGTACGAGTACTGTGTCATGGAAAATACCTCAATGTAATTTGCTATGACAGAACTTCGCTAGAAGAGAAACTGACAAAGTAAAGATTTCCTTTAAACAACTGTTCAAGTTCATTCAATAATGTATTTTTTTTTGTCACCTGCTTGGAAAACAGGTAGTTTTGAATTATCAGTAAGAATTTTGTTAACCTGTAGTGTAAGGCTGAAGGCTGCCGTCTGTCTGCCAGAATGATCTCATTCAATGGTAACCATATTTGCCAAATCTTCCTTCATTTAAAGCAAGCTTCTTTATTTACAAAAGAAACTTGGGTTTCTTCTCCTCTTAAAGAATTCAATGAATGCTCCACATGTTCTGTTACTTTGTGTCTAATGATAACAGTCCAATTTAACTCTTACTATGAAGGAAAAATCCAACCAAATGTGGGTGTGGTGGGTTTTTATTATTTTATTTCTAATACTAAAACCAGTGAAGTAAATTTATTTGTACTTATAGAGAGCTGACTTGGCCACCTTCAGATTAGATTAATGACTCTAGCAGAATCAGAGATACATTTTGGTACTCCAGCAAACTAAAAGTTTATTCTGGTTCCCTTAATCCACGCTTCTATGTTGAACTATATTGCGCAACTTTAGTTCTGTCATTGAATCAAGTTAAACTCAGTTATATAGGCTCTTAGGAGCTAGTTTGATGAACTTAATTAATCATGTCAAGCATACATAGGCTTTATACTAGCTCCAAATGCAAAGATTTCAGCCTGGCTATAACAGAATCTGAGATCCCAGTAATTCACTTCAGCATAAAGATGTCACTATTAACAAGACCGGACCATCTCAGAAACAGACTGAAAAATCTACTAAATTAGCAAAATAACAGTTCTTCAGCACTGCCATGTTGCAGTGGTTACATGTGAGCAAGAGTAAGAATATAACCTAAGAAAGGATGCATCAAGTCAGACAACTGCTTAGTAGTTGTTTGACAGCAGATACACACATAGCAATTTTTCAGTGAGTTTTCTCAGCACCCAGTGATCTGTGACAGCAGGATTTCATAAACCAGAGTTAGTATAAAATTGTTTTCAATGGCCCTCAGTAGATTTCTTTTCTGTTCTTCCAATCCCTTAACTCTTGTAAATAGTTTAATATGCACAGTATCCTGTGACAAGATCTGCATTTTAATTTTTTTTTTGAGAAGCACCTCTTCTCAGACCTCCTTTTGTATTTGATACCTGTAGCTGCTACACAGGGGAGGCAATAAACATCCTCATCCTGCCACACAGAATTTTATAGCATTGTCATATTGCCCCAAATGTGTATTTGCCTTGCCCTGAGCTTGCTGACCCTAACAAACCACCAAACCAATGGCTGTGGTCGCATCTCAGCTGACAGACATTCAAAACCCTGTTCAGAAGGGTGTGAGATCCACACTTGATTAAGTCCAGGATCAGGAGTGCACAGGATAAAGTCTTTTCACTCCACCAGTCTGACAAGAGGGCTAACATTCACAACATCAATGTCTGCATTTTAAAATACAAACAGCACATCCTCTCAGGTTTTGGGGTTTGGGTTTTTTGGGGTTTGGGGTTTGGGGGGGGGGTGGGGGTGGAGGGGTTTTTTTGTTTGTTCTTTTGTTTATGTTTTGGTTTTTTACAAATTCTTTAAGATGCCTCTTCCCAGAGGCTCCCAGATACCATGCAGGAACATACATCCCAAGAGCTCGTACATCAGCATGGAAAAAAAAAAAAAGTGGAATTTCAAAAAAACAAATTAGCCTGTGCTGAGTTTCTTGTAGTCTTGTTAAAATAAGTTCTGTGGTCAATGGTTTTACTGATAGCCATTCTACGGAGCACAACTCTACTCATACATTGCACAGCAGGCATAGGGATATTACTTAATTACTACAGGGGAATCCAAAACTTGAGTTCTTGAAAGTCAGGGACTGCAACATTAATTTCTATGGCTGCAGTTATAAATGCTCCCCTATAAAACATACTAGAAACAGACAGACATACACACTTTTTATTTTATAAAGACTTGCTAAAGAGAAGAAGATGAGATGAAGAAAAATTAGATCAAAAAAGGAAAAATATTGCAAGGACTGATCTAGAAAGTTCTAGGAGGAATGAAAGAAGTAGCTGACAAGGAACTGAAACACTGCTGAGAAATATTTGAGACATTTAGCTAAGAGTGCAAGCCCTTGGTCAATGGCAGGACTAGTGCTGCCTCCTACTGTATTCCTGGAAGAGTGCACGAGTAAAACACTAAACAGTGCACATTAGTGAACATAAAAATGCAAATGCATCATAATATTATACACATTTTTATCATAACCTTAGTGACAGGATGGAAAAAAATACCTGAAGAGAATTGTACTAAACACTTAAAATTACAGAAACAAAATACTAAGAGAAGACAGAATTACTGAAATATTGCTTTTAATTAATGCTTCTAATTTATGGCTGAACACAGTAATTGAGAAGGAAGCTTCTTCACACCATCAGGTTTTTATAATTTTTAAAATTACAAAAGAAGGCTTTTTTCACACATTAATGTCTTGAAAAATATATAGAGGTTTTAGTATCTGTCTCTAAGTCTTTTTGCACATGAAATGCCCACTAAGGCAATGATAACTTTTAATAGGTTGCCTCCAGTTCTGGGTGTGGCAAATGAGGCAGTAAAGCCCTGTTACCTACAGCTGAGACACTCAAGACTGCACTTACTCACAGGAGTACACACTCATTGTTGTAAAATCCTAACACCAAGTTCTTTGCATCTCATCTGTAACAAATTTTAAAAAGCTGACTAGAGTTAAGCTTGCCACAGTAATATTATCACATTTAATTTACACAGCTTGTGTATCTCATAGGATCCATTTAGTACCTTAAATGTTTAAGCTTTTATTTAAGAAAATGTTATAAACATTTGAAGTTTTCTTTCTGGAAAACTGTGACTAGTTCTCCCATTTCCATTAAAAAAGAATTTTGAGATAAAACAAGAATCAAATAGATTCTCAAATAACCCAGTTACTGCCCCACTGTTTTTTAAATTATGCTAACAATGTAATCTCTGCTGGAATTATTCTCAAATTAAATTCAGCCCTACAGAAACATACACAAAGACTACACAACAATTATAAGCTTTAAACTGATGGATAAAATTGGCTGTAATATGTTGGCTGTAATGCTGCACTTCAAAGACTGACTGCTCACAATAGTCATCATATTTTAAGGTCTCAAATATTTAAGTCATGTTACAGTCAAACATGGTAGGGGTTTTTTCTCAGTTCATGCCAAAGATGCCAGATTTTTTTCATATGACCTCTTAATTGAAAAGAAAAATCCATTTTCCTGGAAAGGTAGACTTCTACAGGGAAAAGAAAGAAAAGCTGAAAAATACAGGCTGGTTTTGGTGATTTTTTTCCCCCCTTCCCCCAGAATCCTAAATTTGGAGGGAATTTTTCAGTAGGAAGGGACAGAAGTTTTTTGTCGTTGGTTTTTACCTTCTGTTTCTGTCCAGCTCAGGTACCTAATTCCCCATTCGTTGTATGGGCCTCAGACACCACAGTCCCAGTGAGAGAAAGCATGGTCCCAGCCCCCAGTGTTGGAGGTGACTCCTTACTTAGAGACTGGTGCTAGACCATTGGCTGAAAACTGCCAGACAATATACTCATCACTCAAAAAAATAGCAAGTAGACATTTTTAATTCACAGCTTTTGGTAGTATTGCTTTCTGATGTGTTTTAGTACTACATCAAAACATAAAGACTGCTAGCTTTAAACAGGACATAAGAGTTACCTGCAGAAATACTTGGCCTTCAACAGAAGAGCAGCAGCTTAAAAGCCTTTTACAAATTGGTGGAAAACAGATCATTAAAAAGTAATTTGTTAGCACCTCACAGACATTTGTGTATTATATACATTTATGTATATATACATTGTGTATATAATACATAAATGAAAAAAGTAAGAAATTGTTCAGATATCCTAGGATCATTGATTATTCAACTACATTGTTACAACCATTAATTAACAATATTGAGGGCAAAAATATGAATTTACTGAAATTAATGAACACTTTTAAAGGCTTTTTATATAAATTGGGTTTTAAGACAATGGTACATGTTACTTGTTGCATAGGAAATTTATTGAGTTTGGGCAATCAGAGCTGAATTATAAAAAGTCTAACTTTTCAAATGGGGTTAATCGTTACCCCACTAGTACCCTATAATCTTTCATTTTTGTAGTAAGAGCATTAACTAAAAACATTATTTAATCCATTACAGATTAGAAAAAGTATTATTTTTTGCATCAAATTACTTCCATAATCCACATATCTGCAGTTATTATGCATTGTCATAAATTACATCACACTGACAGCCTGAAATTGGTCAAACATTTAAGTGTAACGAGGGGCAAAATGTCTGAAACTTCAGAGTAGCCCACGTTGTTAGAGTTCAAAACTAATCTTTTTTCTTGAGTCTTCTTGTCAGAAAAAGCTGCAAACAATGACCTTCAGAATAACAAATTATATTTCATCTGTTTTAACATTTGTAGGCCTTGTGCAACTGAAAAGCTGATTACCCATTCAAATTCCATACAAATCTTACATTTGAATTGTCTCTGCACATTGGATTCAAGAGGTTTGATGAGCTTGTATTCCCTTCAAGCTGTTTGTGCTGTTGCACTATAGCAAGATAGAAAACATCAAGTAAGAATTTATATTAACGTGCTCCAGAAACTTCCAGATTGCCATGTGTTCTTCTTACAAAATCCTGACAGTTACTAATGCAAGTGAATATCCAATTTTCTTCACCTCCTGGTTATACTACTTGCTGTGAAAAAAAGAGCAGCTGGAACATAGAAGGTAGGCAACCACACAGATTCCAACAAAGGTAAAGAAAACTTAAAACCAAAATCTGTTTTGTAGGCAACAACAATCCTCTGATTTTAGCTTTATATACTCAAAGAACTTTCCTAAAAAAGGGACAAAACCAGAATACACACACAGAGCAGTAGACATTAACTCACCTTGGAGTAACTGACACAAATATACATTCAACATATCCAAGGGTATTCCAGATTTTGAATACATATTCCACATGTGACTGGATTATTTTGGCCAACAGCACATAACAGATCAAGTCTGTGGCCCTGTTGTTGTTCTGCCTTTCCTTCTGACCAGACATTAGTAATACCAGTATGCCAACTAAAATTCATTGTAATCCAACATAGTAGCAAAAGGCAGGATTTTGCTGAACACATAAATGTAACTGAATGGGTCTTTTTCAAATCATTGTCTGCGGGTATTTACAAGTTAAGATGTTACAAGTTTTATGACTTACGGTTTGAGAGTCTTATGTCAGGTCAAGAAGTAGGGCAGGTTTTTGAAGTCATTATTTTCTGGAGCAGAGCCAGATCAAGAGTTAAACATTTATGAGTCAAAAGCCACATAGGAAGCTAGGAGAAAACCTGATGTATAGAGGCAAATGGTAGGGGTACCAATAAAGCACCTGAACACCCTGCACCTTACACATAGCCAGTAAGAAAATTCTCGATACCCCAAGAGCAGAACTTCTTTGCATAAGGTACACAGCAAGTGATCTTCCTCTCTCTTTTTGAAGTGAAAGATATTGCATTTCTTGATTGCTGATAAAGGAACCACAGTTAGAAAAAATATGTACATTTACTTTCTTTATGGACCCTTTGTTGTTATAAATAAGCAAGGACAAACAGCAGGGCTGGACAATGGTTAACACTGCAAGGGTGTGGGGAATGTAAGGCTATCTGATTTGTGATGGTATTTGGTTAACAGCCATTCAGCATAAGGGACTAGGACAGGAAAAGCAACCAACACTCAGACTCACAAACCCTAATGAACAGAAGATAAGAGTTCTGGTCTTTGTAATTATCTCTGTTAGGTCACTGACTGACAGGCCATGGAAAGAGCCACTCAGGCATGGCCTTGAAGAGATTCAACCAGAACTTTAGAACAGATAAGAAGTGGTAAACAATGTCATCATTGGTGTCCTGGGAAAGAAAAAACTTATTACAGGATGTCTGCAGGGGCTTGTGGAAATGTGCAAACATTTTTGTGGGATGTCCAGGGGAAGCGCCAGAGGTAGGGAAGGTGAATCAGGAGAACAAGCATGGGAAAATGGAGAGGAAGTGGCATAAAAAGGAGTCACTAGTGTAAGGTGCAAGTCAGTATTTGTTTGGCCCAGCCCCACACCTGATCGCTACAGTCTGGCCTCTGTTTATTGAGTCCTACTCATATCTTCTGAGTGACTTTGCTCTCTATTCTGCATAGGTGTGATGTGCAAGCAAACTTCAGGGTCAGTCAACAACTATGAGAAGACCTGTATCTAGAAAGACCTAAGGTCTAAGCCGGTGATAAAGAGACCTCAGGCCTAGACATGAATGTTTGATCAACTTAAAGCCTGTGTTAACATTTGAGTCTGAATGTGGGCATGCTTGTGAATCAGGAGAGGGCTGGTGTGCGCATTTCACTAGCAAGCTTCCAGTTCCCATCACCTGGAGAACTTTATCAGGCTGTTTCTATTCTTGTTCACCTGAGTGCTGTTCGTGTTTACACATGGTGCCAGTAAAGGCAATGTTTTTTCTCTGTGATGATCTGTGTGACCAGCCATACCCTATGTTTAGTGCCATCTTGGGAATCTGCTCAGTCTCGCTATTGGCTGGACATGCAAACAGGAACAGTGGCAAGCAGACCAAGAGGAGAAATTCCCTGTAGCTTAGAGGCCACTAGATATAGGTTCCCTCACAAATGTCATGATTACCCCACTAGAAACTACTTTGCATGGGTCCAGCTCCAGCTCTCCTGAAACACTGTAGTCTTGCACTATGCTACAGTTCTTCCAGAGGCTAGAGAACACCCAATTATCTTCAAGCTTTCTTTCTCCTTCCATTCTGCGTGCCATTCTCTGCCTTCATATTAACTCCTCTTTTCCCAGCCACTCCAGACTTTGTGTCACATTTTAAAAGACGGAACTGCAAGAGCAGCCTAACTTCAAAATCATGCCTGGATGAAGGAAAATGTTCCCAGTTCACCTTTACAGCAAAACATCCGATAACTAGTAGCCAAGCACCAAAATATGTGAATGTAACAGTTCAGCAAATTTTATAAAGCCATATCTTGCTGCTTTGAAAAGCTATTAGATTTAATAAGCTTGCATTTTTCTCCCTAACAAAACTTTCATTACGTGACAGTTAAGACCAAAGTAAGACCTCATATGGACCTCAAGACCAGAGGAACATGTTTTGGTTTTTTTTAAAAACACTATGCAATTGTTTCTGTAAATTTGTTTCTCCTTTAACTGTGCTGAAAGGCTCAAGGGCAGCAGAAGGGGTAAATAAATACACTTTTAAGCAACACTGTAGATAATCTTACCGGTCCAGAATTTAGTACTGATTTTATACTTCCACCTTATTCTTAAGCTTTCTCAGTGTAAACTTTCAGTGGCAAAAAAACTTCATTACAATTTTTAGAAAAACATAGTTCCATACCTTCAGCTGGGGATATAAATAGATGTGATATAAACAACTAAAGTGCCATTGACCCGTATTACAAGTCAGATCTTCTAGACCTGACGATTACGTAAAATTGTCTATCTTACTGGTGGACAGACTCTAGCCACACCTTTCAGTACAGCCAAACTGTTAGGATTCCCACCTCATTAGGAACTTCATGATTATAGCGACAACAGCATGTTTTCCAGATCATTAAAGATAAGCCATTCATACAAGTATTTACAATATTCCTACACATCAACTTGAGCAACTAAAACAACATCTGCATGACAGTTCATCAATAAGTAAAAAAATGCACAAGAAAATTCACACCTTTCAAGCACTACTGGTACTGGAATCTCTCCATCATCATTTATTTTATGATGAATTATAAAATTTTAAAGGTATGTGTGTTATAGGCATCAGCAAGGATAACAGTTAGCTTGCTCTAAAAAGGCTAGATGTTATTTTGTATTAATAAACTTGGATAACAGCATATTTTTCCACAGATCTTGGGATTTCACATGCCCTGACCTTGTACCATAAGTTAAAGACAAGAGCAGGAAAGAAAGAAACCTCAAATTGTGCACTTACTTATTCAGTGTGAGGTCAAGGATGAATTTGGAGCCAAAGGCCTCAATCTGGAAACTTGCCTGGGCCAGATGTACAGCCTGTAAACATGAACACACAGCAGTACTACACAGTTTTGCAGAACATTTAAAGTTGTCAGAAGAATCACTGAGCTTTATATGCAACAAATATGTGACAAACACCTGTGAAAAATAAAGTTATGGAAAACACGCTTATTTTCATGAATCTCATAGGCATATGAAAAGCTTTGCCCTTGTACCAAATTCTGATTCAGAAGAATATGCCTTTTTAGAGGGTAAAGGAAGAGAGATGCAAATGGTACTTGAAAAGCATGCTTTCAAATACACATTCATTTCTCACAAAAACAAGAAGGAAAAAAAAGGAAAAAAGATTCACATAAATGTTATATAGTCATCTGATTATGGCAAAATACAGATAAAAGCGTTAAGTAATGTAGTATACTGTTCTTTTAATTATGTTACTGTATTCATTCACTTTAAAAGGCCTGAAATAATTAAAGCATTTGTAATACACACCTTCAAATAATAAAATCATGGCAAGCCTTATATTACATGTTATGAAAGACTCCTTCAAAGTAATCCTTTCACAACTACAGACTTTTTACTTGGCATTATAGCCAAACCAGCACACAGAAGACTCATGCTGCTCAACATACAACACCAATAAAACAACATGAGCTTGTCTCACATAGGGAGTTAACTTTAACTTTCAGGATATTCAATTTTTTTCAGTTATATAAATTGTATTCTTTATCCTTTTCTATACTGTTGTAACTGAAGCCAAAGGCATTTAAAACATGTTCATCTGTTTTCTAGAAAAATAAGGAGAAAAGATGATCCAAGAATTTCTTTTTTGAAGACACTGTTCCAGCAGGGTGGAAAAGATTAGATCTGAATTTCATAGGACCTCTTCCCCAATAATGGTCTAATCAAATCATGCTTACTTATACACTAATTTGATACAGCATTAATAATTACATGAAGTTGGAATATTATGACTAAGCCCTTTAATCAAAAGACAAAAATACTATTTTTTATTAAACACCACAATGAATCTTCAGGTATGTCACAAAAACTATATAGTTCTAGCTAGTTTACAACATAACTTAACATGAAAGTTAGCCTTTACAGCCCACAAAGCCTACAATTTTGTTCTCCTTTGGAAATTTTTCCACAAAGGATAAATTCTTTTTGTTCCTCTTCCATTCTTGCACTACACAGAGCAGCACTGATTTTCATCTTATTTCTCAGCAAAGTTACCCATCATCTTTGATAAACCACTTCAATATAATTTTTAAAAAAATTTCTAAAAGTTGCTATAGTGACTAAAATCAGCTGTGATGTTTCCTGTGGTAGTCAATCATTCTTTGCCTGCAGAATTATCATCTCTTTCAACAGGGTCACAGAGCTTTGTTGTCAAGCTTCTTTATAAAAAGTGTGGAGTTACAAAATATTTTAAAGATCTTCAGTATCATTAAACAATCTCTTACCTAAATCCTGGGGTTTTTTTCTATTAAAAAATACACTAACTTTAATCAAGAATTTTAAAAATAATATTCCTAGGTGATATCTAAAATAATATGGAAGCAAGCCAGTATCAAGCTTTCTCTCTGTGACATTTTTTGGTAAATTAACAGTCGTCTCACCAGTTCACCAATTCACTGATAACACTGGCCTGGCAAACTCAGTTTACAGCTGCTCTGAATCACCAGAGTAAAACAGTTTGAGTATAAAGACAAACAGATGACTCAATGGAGAGAATCTCCATAAGAAAAAATCTGAGAGAATCTGCAAGGAAGAAAGCCAGCATATACATTAAAAAAAAAAAAAAAAGCACAGAACCTCAGTGTAAATGCATGCCTAGTAGGAGAGGCTTTTCAGCCCCTGCTCCACTTTTTTTGCACAGTGAAACCAAGGAACAAGTGTCACAAGGTGCCTGAAAAGCACCTGTCTGACAAAAACCTCATGTTTTCAACATGCACATGTATGTATTTAATTTTTTAAAAAAGCATGAAAATTTGTTGCAGGAAAAGCGTTGCAATTAGTTTTATCCCATAAAGATTCCACTTACGAGTTACAGGTGCTACTGCTTTGAGTCTCCTCCACATGTAACATTTACCTAAAATTATGTGTCTTCATATACATGCCACAAACATGACGATTATTAACTATCTGGAAAGTTTAAAAGAGCATGTACTATGTACTTGGAAGTTTCAAAATATCTCCTGCTCAAAGATAAACATGGTAATTTTGAGTATACGGCATTTTTACATACAAACCATGAAGATTGAGTCTTTCCTTTAAGATAAGACTACCATTTACTGATCTATGACATAACATTCCTGACATAGTTAACGTGGCAAAGAGTGGCTGCTCAATCAGGATTTACTCAGTGTAGTATATAATTAATGATGTTTACAAGCTGTTTTAGAAATAATACTAACTACCAGTGATCCCAAACACTGTACTTAGCCAAGTTGAGAAAAAAAGTAACATCAAAAGGGACCATATACTTTTTCCATGGTTAGTTTAGAAATAAAAATACACTCTTTCTTTTCAGTTTGATACAAGTGCAGCATTTCTTCCACTTCTCCTAACAGACTACACATTACTTAAAATGTGTATTCTTTGAAACACTATTTAGAACAAGAGCAGCAAAGCTAATCACCTGCAAGAGAGAGACCCAAGTATTTTGTTTCCCACTTCAAATTTTTTTTTTTGTCCCTACTATTCTTCTGACTGCCAATTCCAAACCAACTAAATAAGCCAAACTCTTAAATCTCTCTCCTTTCAAGAAGATTCAAGCTACTTAACTGATCAAGAAAATGCTTAAGTGTGGAGGATGACATACCACCTCGAATAATAAAACACACTTCAAAAGCAATCACGGTATACTGAAACAGGCCAAAATCCTGAAAGTTCAGCACAAGACATCACAGATACTAAAAATATACATGTATTAAAAAAACCCTGGATAACCTCAAGATCAGGAATTCCCATCAAGGGCTATTAAATCCAGGAGACAAGTTCTGGTTCCCAGAAGATCCTGAGCCACAATTTGCTGGAATCTGAGAGACCAGTCTAGGAAGTAGCACCCCATGACTGTTATGCTCCTATATTCCACACTAGGCATCTGCTACTGATGGCTCTCAGGGACAGCTAGATGGACGTCTACTCTGATCTGCTATAGCCTTTCTTTTGTCCAATCAAGCCAATTCAATGATACACACGTATCATCCTTTAAGTTTCTAAGCCATCAACCATGTATTCTTTATCCTTCTGCAATTTAAAATTATTTAAATTAACTTTTCTACAATAGCATAAGAAAAAGTTTGTCTTGTAGGATTACATATAATATCATTGCTATTTCTGAAAACAATCACTTCTGTATATAAAAAGACCACTTGCTATCTATTGCTGTGCCTCACTTAACAGATGCAGCCTGTACACATAAGCAAGTGCTGCAAAGCAGCTGACACTAATTTGCTACCCTGCAGTAGAGTATGTTCTCCACCAAACTCAGCTCAAACCACTGGTTACTGGATTTTAAATCCCTGGAGTTTAGCAAAAACACCATTCTGAATTCAGGTGAACTTGATACACCACACTGCAGCAGAATACAGGTTTTGTTAAGCCAGTTTAATAACAGATAACCACCCATGAAAGCCATAAGCTAGAAATCAGGTGAAAGTAATGAGACTGAAGTATTTAATCCTGAAAGGAGTCACCAGGTGTTTTAGCTGTTGCAACCATAATATATCACCGTGATGGTAGGAAGTATTTCAGAAGAGTATCTGTGGAATTCTTATCATGTCACAGTAGTCTCTTATCTGCTACTGTGTAATACAATGCCTGAAGTATAATCTGAAATACAGTGTTCTTCTGATTGGCATAGAAATATAAATTCAAACAAGAACATAACGTAGATTAGTATACATTTTGAAGAACATATATGGGCTAGATATCTTACCATGTCTTTTCATGGGAAAAATATTAAACATCACCTTCTTGTACCACTCGCTACATGCCTATGTTCACATCTGCATGAGTATTCTTTACTTACATAAACAGGAGACCAAGTTCCTTTGTACATGTTTGTTTATTATCTAAAAACCTCTGCAGAGAGGTTCCCACTTTGACAGCTCTAAGCTACCCCAACAGCAAAGCTGCAAAACTACATAAAGTTTTTCTGCAGCAGACTTACTGATGATATATAGAGGAGTGGTTTGAAGGAAGATCTGAGTCTAAAATTTTTCCTGCCCCCAAACCCAAATTGGGGGGGGGGGGGGGAGAAACAAATCTTTTTTCACTGTTCTGGAAGCTCAGATTACTAGCATAGTTACTGTAATAAGAGATTCTTCATACTAGGGACATTCTAAGAGTGCTGCAGCTGCTTGTGCAAAACAGTAGCTCTCAGGGTTTTTTCCAAGCTAAAAATCCATATACATAAAGAATTCCAGTTTCTTTCAAATCAGTTATTAGCTTACTGTAAGTTTCACGATAAAAACGGACTAGAGGGCTGTAAGTGGAATCTCAGTTCTACTGATTCATGTCACAACTTGAATGCTTTCATTGTTTTCATTATTGCACTTCAGCATCATTGGTCCATAATTCACTTTTTCCAGACTTTCAGGAATTTTACAACCATCATCACCAAAAGTAAAGTACTATATTGGTTTTACTTTCATCACAGTAAAACTATGCCAAGTGCAATAAGGTGTTATCCCTTCAAAAATACTAAGTTCTGTCACAAGTCTTTAAACAAAAGTAACAGCATTATTTAACTGACTGATAGTACCTATGGGTCTTTTGCTATATTCATACAGATATGATCTCCAAACAACAAGCTCACTGCTTTTAGAAATCTATTTTTACATACAGTTCTGCTGACTTAAAATAATGGCCAAATGCTGCCTCTCTCATTACAGTAGCTGAGCAAGGAGTTCCATCACTCCCATTTTGTAATTAGAAATCTAAGTCAGATTTAGATGGATTTTACACCATTAAAACGTTTTTTGATCTAGACCTTCATTCTATTAATAGTACAAGTTTTGTCACAAATCAACGTGACTTACTATATAGTAGTTCCTCGCTCTTTTTTTAGCTTGTTTGCGTATCCTCAGACTTTATACAGAAGCCATCCTTCTTTAGTGTTCGGAAAACATCTACTATATGGCACATATGCCAAGATAACCTTCCACAATTCACTGGAAATAAAGCAATTCATACCGAAACAGCATACATAAGCATCACAGCAGCATGTAAAAACTCATGCTTAAAACATACGGGGATTTCAGAGAAGTTCCTGTTGATGATTTGTTTCTGGTCTTTAACGATTAACAATAGAGAGGTTACTTTGCAATTGAACCTCAAGCCTTGAAGGCTGTTCTTTGGAAGAATGGTTGTCAGCATGTGAACAAAGGCTCAGGCCTACACTGAAAGCAATCCTAGTGTTGCTCTTTTAACCCCAGAGACCAGAACCCACCATGCTCTCCCAACATGACAATACTTAGATACCCGTCCGTAGTGACACTGGCCTCTAAAATCATATCCCTCTCGGGGTTTTGTTCATAAGATTCTACAAAGTAGTGCATCCATATCTTGGACCGCTTTCCTGCAGTACCCAGCTTTCCACAAATGCTAGAAAACCTATAAACATCTTTTTTTTCTTTTTTTTTTTTTTTTTTTTTTCAGAACAAGGCCTAACAAGTGCAAGTGTTGCATTACCTAACACTTAGGAACTGAAACCTTTTGTAGGTTATTGCTTGAAGCTCATGAGAGGACCCAGAAATATATTTAAAAAAAAAAAAAAGGGGGGGGGGGGGGGGGGGGATTTAAAAAGTTTTAGAAGTATCATGACCCACATTTCAGCTAGGAAACCAAGATGTAGATCTACTCAATGAGAAGCTGGCATAAGGCAGATGGCCTTCTACTCCCAGAAACCAAAAGACAGGAAGACCAATTTGAACCCTCCTTTAAGTAACTACTAAAGACACAGAGTCCAGATAAGCCTTTTGCATTAATATAAATTCAATATAGAATAGAAAAAAAAAAGTACACAAAATAATCTATTTGCAAGTAGTATAAATTGAAGCTGCTCCTCAGAAAATTCTGAAAAAAAAAATGCAAAGCCAGCTGAAATACTACAAAGATTCTCCAATAGTCTTAAACTCATACACATAAGACACATGAAGTTCATTCATTATTTTGATCTGTTTTTATTACACAGGGATTAAAAGTGAAGACCTGGCCTAAGATAGGCAAGGGAAGGGAAGACAGTAATTAATGCACAGGATTTTAATCTGGATTTTAGTAAGAATTCACATGATGTCACCTCTTGAGAGATTATTAACCACAATCTTTCATCTTTTACAAAACAGGCCTGCTTTTTCTTCAATAACACCCCCTTTGCAATGGCTGTGATACAGTTGTTTTCTTTTCATCTTAAAGATGCTTTCCCTCTCCACTTTCATACACTACATACCGAAGCTGCATAAAGGACTGAGAGAGCACTGTATCTCAACCTTTAAAGCAGGGCAACATTGCAGAAAACATAACATTCAGCCTGGCAGGAATATTTTCTTTATATGACAAACAGCTGAGCTGAACAGAAGCACCTGGAGTTTTCACCCCAAGAAAAATAGCTCAAAACTAAATTTTTTTTTTTTTTTGGGGGGGGGGGGCGACACGACTGTCTTCAGTTAAAACTATCACACTTTTTTTTCAGTCATTAGGGTCTGCAAAACAGGTTTCTTAACACCTGCCTCCTCCCCAAAATTACACTAACAGCTTAAAATTATGCATGAAGACATTGCTTCTTTATAACTTCTGAGAATTTATGATTCAGTGATCTAAAAACAGTTAGCAACCATCCAGCAGATACAGTCTCCCTTCATATGCACCTAGTTCAAGCTATTTTCCACTCAAAGTTTGGTAAGGTTGCCCTGAGCTGTGTTTCTCTGGCAATACTATTATCTTGAGATCACATCCTGTGTTGGGAGATTTTTCCCTCTGCTGGCCACCATAAAGACTTGCTCCTAGACTTTTGTGACAAGTGGTGTCCTATGCAGTCTTCCCGCTAGGTCCTAACAATCTTGTATATGCAGTCCGTGAAAATGAATCAAAGCAGTCATCTGGTTCAATAAAGATATTACCAGTTCATTCAAAATGCTACCTCCATCTGCAGAAGTTTAGAAAGACAGAGCCACAGAACACAGATGACTCAGACCTCTTCAGCAAGTTTAAGGATTCTTGTGAGCTTCTTCAGTGTGTTTTTATAAACAGATGCTCATTTCTGAGCATTTCACACTAAAAATAACTTCAGAAGAACTCAAAACCAGCTAGCCTTAATTTGACTATGAGGAAACAGGTATACAGATTTTAGAGTCTTCAAGCACCAAGTATTTAAAATATGCTTTTTTTAGAACACAAAGAGAAAATAGACTATACACTAGAACTCTGCCCACCTTGGAGATAGACCACTTAGTCAAAACTATGGTGAACATTCCTTTTATGCAACAGTGAGAAAAAGCGTCTTAGGAGAATAAGAAGGAATGAGAGAGGTTCTACTAACAGTTTAGATCACATACACCATCTCGTTATGATAGCATTTCACCAAATTCAAAAGGGGATAAAGAGGATCAGTGCTAAGAAAGCAATTTATTATTTAAATTTTTGATTCTCTAGTACACTGTTTCCTCTTTCAGCCCTTCATTTCTATATATAATTCATGAAAAAGTTTGCAGACCCTTACTTTTAAGAAGAGACTTTAAAAAAATATTTTAAATCATTTTACATAATCATATTTCTCTAGCTCTACCTCTTTATTCCCATGTGCACACAATTTCTTCTGCTCTTCCCCTCTCCTTATAGTGACTCAGCATTGCTGAGGTATTCAGGCCTAATCCCACAAACTATCCGTATGGCTTGTATTCTTCTGGCCACTATAATGAAGTTCCACGGAACTACTGAAATAGTAGTCTACTGAATAATATCCATAGTTAGGGAGTATATCCACATCGTATGCCTATAAATGGTGTATTAAGGCTGACAAGAAAATACAGGTTAAAGGATGTATGGTTCCAAGAACAGTAAAAAAAAGAAAAAAAAAGGTATTTTTCTTCCTCAACTGTCCACTATGTATGTATATAAGGTCATCACATTTGTCTTTGCTTTTTTCATGTGCTAAAAATCAATCCTAAATATAGGTTTCTTTCTTCACCAACTATAAAGGTATTTTGGTTATTTATTTTTATTACCAATATGGGAGACAGCAAAATCTTGCAAGTAGGACTTATTACAATACAGCATTTATTTTTATTCTGGGAAAGGATAAAAGCAGTACTAAAAAATCCCCCACCCAAAAAAAAACCCAAAACAAAACCAAAATCCCTCATGTATCTTTCACAATCCAACTGTATTCTGTTTTCTTTATGGGTTGTTTTCCTTTTACATCCTAGGCAGACTTCCCCCCTCCTCCCCCCAAGTTATTGCTCTACAGAGACAATTATAGTGAATGTTAAACAGAACAACCAAAATATTTGTTATTATGTTATTGGTAAAATAGATAGAAGGGCAAAGAAATGACTTCATGCAAGGAAAGACACAAGATACAAGCTGGGGCCGGGGGGGAAGGCCTCTATGGCACTCTGGAAGCAAGACATGCAAAAATCAGTCCAGACAAGGAATACAATCAACCCTTTCCTTCAACTAAATAGATCAAAGCAGTAGAATTTTCATGCTAGAAGAATGAAGTCAACATAATGTTACTCTCCACGAAGCCCCAAGCTTAAAGAACCCTTCTGTGGTAAAAACTGCAGCGTTAGCATTCCCTACATTTAAAAGGGACACAGTGAGTAGAAAGGAGATCCACTTTACACAATACTCAGCAGCAAGCATACCCAAGGAAATCAATACCAATTCTGTCAGCACTGATTTCTGCAGAGCTTTACCCCAACGGGTAGATATAAGGTAGGGCATAGGAAGGATAGGCAACAGCGGGCAATGTTCTCGTGAGCAATGCTGGGTAAGTAAAGAGATTGGCAGACGTTCTCCTCTGTGGATTCCCAAGGAAAAACTCATGTAGAAACATGGAGGAAGCACTATTCCCAAAGGCAGGTCTGCAAGCACTTGCAAATTCCTTTCTTCCCACACCCCTCTTCCAAAGAGGGCAACAGAATGTCCCTAGTGTTTAAGTTTCTTTAAAGAGTGGTCTCACTTTAAAGGGGTATTAATTCCAAATGTAGCATTCTCTTCAGTAGCCCCATTTCCCAACAATTGAACAGTTTTTCTGTGCCATCCGTAATATATTGCTGTATTCAGATGCATCCAAAGGTACATCCTGGCATCCAAGTTCAATAAGCTAGGAAGCAACCTTTCTTCCTGTTAAAACATCAAAACTATACAACTATCTTATCCTTTTTTCACAGATTATACAGTCCCTCCATACTAATTCCACATCTGAAATGGCACACAGTCAATATCAACAAAAGCACATATAATGCATAATAAATTCACTTTCTAAAATTTCAAAAGAAATGCAATTCAATAGGTAGGAACGCCATTATAGCTAAGTCCTTCAGTAGTATCATACACACTGATCTGCTTTGCTGTCTCTCTTCAATCTGTCTCTACCATGGCAATCTCTTCCTATACAAACTATCTTTACCTTCACTTCACCATTTTAACCTGAGGGAAGAAGTTAATTTTTTTAAATAAAAATTTATGAAAATAGGATGGAATGATTTTAAAGGGTGCCTCCTAAGTGATACAGTTTAGAATAGGTTTACTTCTTTATCAAGTTATTTCACAAAACCAAAGTTTGTTCAATCCCATGCAATTTCAGAAAAAAAAAATTACTATCTGCATCTACACAAAATTAAATACTAGATCTTGTCATTAAAAATGAAAAATGCAGGTATTATTTGACAAAAACTGGTAACACTTTACAGTGGTCTTCACTGGTCATACACTGGCAGGAAACCAATACTGCATTTATTAGGTAGTGCATGATACACTCAAAGCCAAGTAACTCATGCTGTAAGTTCAGGTTTCTAAAGAAACTCCCTATCTAGACATTTCTGCAGTCTAGAACTATTTTGGAAAAAGCATTTTGTTGATGATGGTATACCATAAGTCAAGACACCGAAATCTATGATGCTCAGACAAGTCAACTCTGCATAATTCCTATTCGTTTTATCTCCAGTTCAGCTTCTGAACCATCCTGAAATTCAAAATAATTATTTTTTAAATTAACACAAGGGAAATTACATTCTTGTTTAATTACATGTCCTCCTTTAATTCCTAAAAATGGTGGTAAGGACCACCATTAAGTCTCCAAGATCTACATCAGCAGCATTATAATGAATATAACATTCACACACAGTTCCACATCACATATTGCCATTTTGAAAATTCTGCAGATGAGCCTCTTTTTACCCTACCTTGTCATGTTTCTGCTGGTGCCTTGCCCTAGTATCCAGGATATGGTAAGGGGTTTCAGAGTCTCTGTTGATGTAATAGATTAGTCTTGAAGGCAGTGCGATTTCTTTCTGGATTGCATTGCTGTAGCTGTTATTTTTACTGCTACTGCTTTTATTCTGTTGAAATGTATTCTCTTCACCTGCCAGTACTCCCTCCATACCGCCTGCCGTTTCATTCCAATGCAGGTCTGAGGAAGAAAGATATGTCAACCATAAATTAGATGGCAGAATGTGTTTATTTCCATAAAAAAAGCTACATATTTAGCTTGCACTATTCTAATATTTTACGAATCACTCAAGCAAACAAAAAGATAGTTTACTCATTGAGCTAGATCCGATTCATTTTTCACACATAAAATGGTTTCAGAAATAACATTATTTATTTAAATGCATATACATTTTCATATGCAGTCACGGATTATAAATATTTTAATGCCTCTCAACCTCCAAGAGGAAAAAAAAACCCAACTTAATGGCTGTGTAGCCTACACCCTCTTTGATATCTAAGTTCTCTTCTCTGTTGGAGACACACAGACACAGAAAACAAAATATACATCTACAAAAGTCTAAGAATACTCCCCATTTTCCTAAGGCAAACTGAATTCGGAAGAAGTTTTCTACCTCTCTCTTTTAACTTTGACAAGAGCCTTTTTCTTCAGTGACAGCTTTTCAGATTAAATCCTGTATCCTTCCTCATTAAAATTTCAAGATACAGTCAATCAACAAGCTATGTAACAATAACGGTAATAACATGATGCACAAACCAATTATATTCAGCATTCCACATGTCATCTAAATGCAATCAAAAGCAAATAAACAAAAAGCACACACAAAAATCCAACCCCAAACAGATTAGCTTCCCAGTCAGATCCCCGTACACATGCATCCTAACACACACAAAAACCACCTAAGCCTTTTTTGTCGCATACCTCACCAGCGTATTTCTACACAGACCATCCTCTAAAGCACTGCAGCACTGGCTTCAGAAGATCAGAGGGGGATACCTCACATTTCTCACTTTTGTAAGAAGCAAGCAAGCCAAGAAAACATTTTCTGAGCCCCATTTTTCTACACGCCGAAGCAGACACGTACACAAAGCTGGAAGGGGCGGAGAAAGAAATCGTTCAGGAGGAATGGATGTTATCGAGGCTTATCACCCGGGGGGAGGCAGGGGGGCCGGGGGAGGACGGGGACCGAGAAGCAGCCGACACCTCACGCCCACGAACACACACACAGGCGCACAACCCGCCATACTCACCGGCGGCCGCTGCAGCCGCGCGGGCCCGGGGGCAGAAGGCGCCATGGAGGAGCAGGAGCAGCGAGACGAGGCGGCCGAGGAGCGGCAGGAGCG
>NW_010972437.1:5908553-5949301 GCF_000737465.1 Haliaeetus leucocephalus
CGGTCAGGGCCTCCGCGCTGCCCGCGGGGGCGGGCGGCGCCTCGGGCTGCCCGGACGAGTTGTAACGTGCACCTGGGGCGGGCAGAGAGCGAGTACGCCGCTGCCCGAAGGCGCTAACGCAGAGAAACCCGCTCCTGCAGCGTGCGCGATCGCAAGAAGCGGAGTTCGGAAATACTCGAGTTATTGTAGGAACTTCACGCGGAGTGAAATTGCTTTGAGAAGGAGCAGCAGCCCTGAGCAAGGCTCGGAAGGGGCTTTGGAGACGGGAAGAAGCCGCCCCGGGTCAGTCCGTTCCCCGGGGAGCAGAGGCAGGCCCCTCTCCTCTGCCTGTGCACAGACGAGGGGCGCGAGCCGTTTCACAGCTCGGCAGGCCTCCGGCGCTGCAGAGGGCCGCCAGCGGCCCTTCCCGTGAACCCTGCCCCCGAAATCTCCTCGTGCTCCAAGCGTTGTGCGGAGCTTCGGGCTCCCCTCCGCTCCCTCCCAGCGCCTCTAGCCAACAGAGCGGTTGCTTGCATCTCCCCCCTTTTCTCTGCTTTAGTCCCCGTGATCCGTGCGGCCTTACTGACTGCAGCCAACCCGCAATGAAGCGGTTGTGGAGGCGAGAACCAGACGTTGCCAGAAGAGCGTACGTGTATTCGCAAAGAGAATGGATGTGTGTGCAATAAACAAAGAGGAGCACTGCGGGAAGGCGCACAATCATACTGTGACCTGGTGGAAATCTGCTCTGGTGTGCCGTGTTCAGCAGCAGGCAGTCTGGACCACGAACAGAAGTATTAGTGCGTTTCTGTACAGCGAGTAGTGTCTCTCATGCTTCAGTGTGCCTGGGGTGAACCAGCTATATGAAGAATATTTGCAAAGATAAGAATAACTTCGGAGAGGTACAAGAAGATTAATCTGCTGCTTTGTATTCATTCCATGGCTTCGGGAGCCAGAAAACCTGGAAGCTGAGTTCAGAGACAAGTTTAGATATTGAGTTCTTAGTGCACATTTTGCCCGGCAGACTTCTAATACCCAAGAACAGATATATTTTGTTTTGGTGCAGGTCTCACCACTGAGGAAATAAAGATGTTTCTCCTTCTTGTCTGGATATTGCTTTTTATTTGTCAGGTTACTCCTTCTAATCGGAGTCTGCGTACCACATGGATTTCCAGAAAGATAGGCATTTTCTCTGCTTCACGTCATTTTCCTTAGATTCCAGACTGAATTCATCATCATTGTTAATTTAGAAAGTATAAGCAATTTCACAAATCATTACCATGCAGACTTCCTCATAGCAGTAGTGTTACTACTTTTAAAAAAAATTAATTCTGAATTGTCACGCTGGTCGAATAGGTGTTACCTGTGGAAGCTCAAAATCTAAGCATGTAACAGCAGACAAACACATAGAAGACACAGACCCATAGGATGACTGAGGTGTGAAAAATAACAGAAATTATGCCCTGGCTGTGTCCCCTCCCAACTTCTTGTGCCCCTCCAGCCTTCTTGCCGGATGGGCGTGAGAAGCTGAAAAATCGTGGACTTTAGACTGAACACTACTTAGCAACAACTGAAAACATCAGTGTTATCAACATTCTTCTCATACCAAACGCAAAAACATAGCTCCGTACCAGCTACTAGGAAGACAATTAACTCTATCCCAGCTGAAACCAGGACACTGGGTCTAGGGAGAAAGCTGTACCAGTTTTCTATATAAAATTGTCTTCCTTGATGCTCACATTCCTAGACACTTTCCATGCAGCCCACCTAGCTCAGCTGTTCCTCATCATTAGATATCACTAGAACATTTCAACCAACAGCAGCTCCCCTTTCTCCCCATAAACATATAAACAGATCAAAGGACCAGTTATGTCAGTGCATCTAGATCTTAAATAAATAAATACAATTTAAAAAAATATTTTAGGACCAAAGAACAAAAGGCTAGAATGAGCACACAAATAAAAAAATAAAATCCAGAAACTAACTTTCACCACACAACAAAAAAAACCAAGTCTAGCAACAATGGATTCTAGAAGCCTCTGCTCTCTAAAACTATCAGTTCTTATTTCTGGTGTCCAGATTTTGAGAGGAGAAAATAATGATTGCTTCTTTCTGCAAAGGTTGTCTAGGGCAAAGATTTTCTAAAGTTCCTTTAACAAGTCTGCAGCAGAAGTAATCACCTGAATAACCACCTGAAGCAGACCTGCCTAGTCTCCCAGTCCCTGATGGGCACGTAACTCAAGCTGTGTTTCATAAACCTGCTAAAAACCTTCAGGTGGTCGTGGGCAGTTCACAGAGCATAAGTGGCTCAAGACTAAATACCCCACTAGGAAAAACAGCTGCTTTTTTTAAAAAAACTTCTTTTATCTTTGAAAGACACTATGAAATAATCCCAGATAGATTGCACTGCAGACGTCTGAAAACAAAATACCAGAAGTGTGGATTATCATAGCAACATCTGTATCCAGTGAAAGAAATTGAAATACCTAAGTCAGAGGCATGCAGGAAACCACTTATAGCCGGTGTCTCAAGACTGGCTAGGGAGCAAAGGCATACTAGACAAGGTATGCTATACACATGCTTTCATTCTGGGTGATAAATAAACTTCACATCATATCTCCACATGATCGCCCAGAGCTTTTAAATTCATTGCTCCTTTATCAGGATGGGGCCAGTGAGCACATGGGATGAAATTTTGTGATGCTGCAATTCAAATCAAAAAGGCTTCAGATGCAAAACCGCTGATAGTAGTGTTGGCTGTTCATATTAACAGCCAGCCAGGAAATATTAGTCCAGGCTCTGTAAACCTAGTGGTAAAGATACAACCGTCCAACACAATCACCTGGAAAAAAAAACAAAAAAAAAGTCAGTGTATCCCTTGGCTTGGCCAAGTCTCTATGTAGAATATGTTTTTAAAGAACTTGCTCCTTACCAAGGCATAAATAATTGTGCTCACTCAGCAAGGTCAATATAAGACTGTGTCTTACTAGGAAGTAAAGAAAATTTCTGGATTTCGACAGTAGTCTCTTATCTAACACTTATTTCAAGATTCTAATTAGGTCCTGTAAGAAATGAGCAGGTGGAGTATTCCTGGACGTTCCTCATACAGACAAACTCTTTACCAGTTTAATAGAAAGAGGAGTATTACTGTTGCAGACGGAATATGAAGGAGACAAGTTCAGGACATACAAACACGGATAACTAATTTATAAACAAGTCTTTGCAAGGATGCCATTGGAACCCTGGCTACCAAGTTTACAACAGTGGTGATCATTACAGAAGAGTAAACTGCAATATCAAATACTTAGTTTAATAGGAGGTTAAACATAGGAAGACTGGCATAGTTACTTTGGTAATAACAGGCAATACCAGCTGGGCAGCTCAAGACTGGCCTTGGGTGATGAAGGAAGGGAACAGGCAGCACAAACAGCAGAGTAGAAGCAGCCATTGTTGAACTCTGCTATCAGGTGAGTGCAGTAGTCAAGTGTGATTATGATTTATCAATATTACTAGCAGGCTCAGCCATAGGCCAAGGTCTCGCTGTGCTCTGTGCTGTACAGACACAGGACAAAATGACAGATCCGTTAGAGAAATTTCCTTTTGATTTGCAATAGCAAATAACTCAGCCAGTGCTGTAAATAACAGAAAAATATAACAGCTCTAGGAGGGGTACCAAGCACACTGCAGGTCTAAAAAGCGGTAATTACACGGTGGACATTGAAGAACAACAGAACCCTATTAGTTGGCACATAACTAATCCACACAACCTATAATTTGCATGCAAAGCAAGGTGGTAGCCATTCTCTGTTTCTCAATAGGGGGTTAACAGCTAAGACAAAGCTGTACTGAAACTTCATGTCACTCATGTATTCTTACTTTATATCATATACAGTGTAAGTATGGATAATTTATACTTAGAAGAAACCTGGGAAATGCAATCAACAATGCACTGCATTAGTATAACTTTTTTTTTAATCACACATTTGAACACTCACTGATTCTCCATGTTCAGCTATTCTCAAAGAGCTCCTCAGTCATTGGTGTGAAAGAGAATAATTTTATATGAAAGGCTGTTAAATTTTTTTTTTTTTTTTAATAATGTGACCATCTCTTGCTACACATCCCACCACATAACAGCCCAGCAGCAACCCAGCATTTGGTCAGAAAAATAAGTACTTTTCATTTATTCTGTTTCTTTTAGCTTCTTTAAATACCTTTTAGCAACTGGGAAAAAAGAAAGCGTAAATGTCACACTAATGCGACAAACACGTAAGACCGATTCATGAAACAGAGCTGTGGCTCTAGATTCTTCTGAAGCAAGCATCACTTTCCAAACTGTAGATTTAACTGAACAGGGTTCCCATTGCTCTTCATTTTTCTTTATTTCAACATCACACTCTTCAGAGGAAGAGCTTTCTCCTGCTATTTAGTCCATAGCTCAACAGAGCCCTAAACCCAGCTTTCCTCTCTGTGTACAATAGTGGAACAACGCACAATATTGGGCACAACACTGTTTTAAACACAGTAATATTATAAAACAGAATACAGTAAAAACGTCCCTTTTCCATCAGAACTATCACTCGTTTACCAAGCTCCACATGCACACCAGCATTGAGCTGCTCCTCTCACCAGTAGTACTACAGAAATGAACTCTTTTGTGAGTACCATATGTCACAGCACTACAAGTTAGAATATACACAGTAATTAGGATACACTTGCCAGCCCCCTCCCCTCAACACTGTGAAATATTAATGGTAAGGTCAAGTGAAGAAAATAAGATGATGAAAACAACATATCTCACCAACATTCCACAAGGAAGGGAGGTGAACACAGCTGTGCTGGTAACAGCCCATGAGTCACGTTTTATTAATTGCAGTTCAATTTATATCCAGGTGAAACTTAGCATCAGTAATCTTCTTTTGACTTCAGGAAAAATTTATTTTGAATAAGCTGCACCATACTCTAATTTCATTTTTAACTCGCTGTGTACTCTGGTGTAATTAACTAAGCATTCATAGCCAAAGGATTTTACAAGTTGTTTAGTAGGATTCCTCAGCAATGTTTAAACAACTGCATGTAAGTCATTGTATACAAGATACTGCAGTAAGGTATTTTTGCTGTCAATGGAAATATTATGATACTAAAGGCTCCAATTATTCACCATATTGTCCAATTTATTAATAAGAGACAGAGAAGCAGTGTCCTGGTTTCAGCTGGGATAGAGTTAACTGTCTTCCTAGTAGCTGGTACAGTGCTATGTTTTGAGTTCAGTATGTGAAGAATGTTGATAACACTGATGTTTTCAGTTGTTGCTCAGTAGTGTTTAGACTACAGTCAAGGATTTTTCAGCTTCTCATGCCCAGCCAGGGCACCTGACCCAAACTGGCCAACAGTGTATTCCATACCATGTGACGTCCCATCTAGTTTAGGAACTGGGAAGTGGGGGGCAGGGTTTTCGCGGCTCGGGGACTGGCTGGGTGTCGGTCGGCGGGTGGTGAGCGATTGCCCTGTGCATCATTTGTACATTTCAATCCTTTTATTACTACTGTTGTCATTTTATTAGTGTTATCATTATCATTATTAGTCTTTTCTTTTCTGTTCTATTAAATCGTTCTTATCTCAACCCAGGAGTTTTACTTCTTTTCCTGATTTTCTCCCCCATCCCACTGGATGGGGGGGAGTGAGTGAGCGGCTGCGTGGTGCTTAGTTGCTGGCTGGGGTTAAACCACGACAGCAGCAGAAACATGCTGGTCAGTGGTGCTGTCTAGAACACATTTGTCAGCTGTTCTGACATGGATATACTTAGCAAGTAAAACATATGCCACCAGCAGGAAAAAAAAATGCTGCTCTTCTAATAGGCAAGCACTTCCAACTGTGGCTGTGACATCAGCCTACTCCTTGCTAGCTCATTTCACTCTTGTGAGTTAAAATGTAAAAATAGCGTCAAGAAAGAAAGACAAGGTGGCGGGGAAAATCTTACTTAAATATGTACTTTGTTTTATATTTCCTTCAAACTAAATACATGTTCACATCCTAAGGACTTGCCACAGCTGATCAAATACTTCCAAGTGGTAGGTTCTAAAAAAGCTAGACTGCAGCTATTCCAGTATGACTTTGCAAAGGGGAGGGAAGATATCCTCACTCTTTCCCTGACCCACTTGCATGTGCACAGGGGAGAAAAGGGCTGCGAGGGATCTCTTGAGTCACCAAGTTCAGCCCCCAGCTACCACTGGCTATTCCATCGCACAGTTCCTTTCATACATTGCATTTAAAAGTAATTAGGCTTTTTGCCCTTCTACTACCACTGGATGGCTGTTCCAGAAGCTCATTGTTAGAATCACTAAGTAAATCCTCCTACTTCCCAGCCTAAATTTGTCCTTGCCTCACAGAAACCCATTTGTTCTTGTGCCAGTGCTAGCATTAATAGCTCATTCCCCCTGCTGGTAGAAAGGACCAGACTCTCAATGCTTACAGCATCTAAGCCCAAACGATGGGTGAAAATTTCATGAGACTGTAGTTGAAAACATTAAGGGTGTTATCTTCAGCACAGAGATGCCCAGAATAACAAAGACTGCATTAGCCTGAGAAGCAGAAGGAATATGGCCATGCCAGTACAATGCATGCTTGAGCTACTAAACCTCCCTGGGAAAAGGAACTTCCTAGCTACAGCTACTACTACTTGGAAGCTGGTTCAAGGGGCATGGACACACAGCATTTAAAGGTGTTACAGTTGCTTTTCTTATGTTCAGCCAAAAATAAAAATAAAAAATTCTTACTCCACTAATTTGCTGAGGCTGCTGCTCAGGTAAGAGACTTCTACACAGTCTTGCATTCAGCAGAGAGACCTGTGCTGATGCTGCTGCCATCACTGCTGTCATCCTATGCTATAAAAGGTAGGTGAAAATGCTGAAAAGCAGCAATGTTAGTCAGATGTGGAAAATCCTGGCGTTTCCATAAAATGCAGCTCTACAAAATGGGGGGGGGGGGGGGGGAAAAAAAATATTTTTCCCGTTGAGCCCTTCCTTTTCTCCATAGACAAACTTTGACCAGTTTCCAAGCTCCTTACCTAATTAGGCATAGGGATGAATCAGACATGAAACACACACCATCCTGAAAGATTCTTATTTGAGGATGTATCTAGGATTTGGCACTGATTCCTCTAGAGAGCCTAAAACATTTAACCATCATTTCTCTAGAGACATGGTCTGAATTGTTAAGAAAAATCAGTGCAAAGTATTATCAAAGTGTTGCACTGAAGTCCTAGGGTGTCCCCGACACATTTGAGTTAATAAAATATATTTTTTGTCACATAAATAACTTTCAGTATTGGATGTGGATCACAGATTGGTGTGTTAACATCACGCCCACCAAAGACCTTCTAAACTAATTTCCTTACAAGTTTGATATACAACCAAAGTCCTCTTTCAGCTTCTCCCCACCAATCAGTCTGGGCCTATGGATTCCCAAATTTTAAAGAGGTCAGTCACAGATCTGGTGATTCTCATGACCCATCTGCCAAAGATAGCATCTGGTAATGTCATCATAGATGTTTTGTAACATTGCATCAAAATTATGCACATATCCCAGTGAATGCTTTGCATAATTTCTGCTGTTAATTCCTTGAGCAGATTCTTGCTTCCTAAGGAAGCTCCAGTAAATTTTCAATCTCCCAAAGGACGGAAAGAATCGCAGCCCAATAATATTTTCCTAGTTTACTAGACTCGAACTGCCAGAGCCATAATGCAGCAGATACTTCAGGGGATTACTACTTCTGCTTTGTCAGCATGGTACAAAGCCAAATAAGACCCAAACAGTCTTTCCTGATGTAGTATGCACCCCTCAGTCTTCTTGCTAATTTTCTGGACAAAAATCTCAGCCACAAATCTCTAGAGCACAAAAAAACCCCAAGTCCTCACAACCACAGAAGTGGACACTCCTTTCTCACACCCACAGGAGCCCCACACAGCCTGACCATGTGGACTGTCATGTCGAGAACTTGCACCTGGGGGATGTGAAATTATGCCCTTTACCCAGATGCTTCCATTCTTCCTCTCGCCCACATGAACTCACAATTAGTCACCCTTCAAAGATCTTATTATTTCTCTATGTGCATATGTTCCCTGTGATTTTCTGGAGTTGCTTATCCCACTGGTTAACTGTATGTTCAAACACACATTATTATTTGTTGTTACTATGGAAATGTAGCTTTTTTTTTTTTTTAAGACTTCCCTGGAAATTAAAGCAGCATTATTTTATCCTGCATGGATTATTTTTGTAGCATATGTGATTGAAAAAGTGCTAGTTTTCCTATACTACCCCCCCCCAAGAATGTGTTTATTATTCAAACCCATACTTCAAAAATAACTTTTTCTATTATCACTTATGAAACTGCTTCTTACAGGGAATTAATTCATTTGCTTTTCTCTCTTAAATTCCATCCATATCTTATGGCTAAGAAATGCTCTAGCTTTAACCATCTTTCAGTTTCTCATCCTCTTCATCCTGCTTTTTACATGTGGGCACCAGAAGCCCCATAAATCAAAGAAGGAGGTCACTTCCTTTCTCAAGACTGTTGCCTTGAGAAACCAAAGGCTTCAATGCATAATGATGCCAGAAAAATTTCTTGCTGCAGACGAGCTTAGGTGGCATGGCAAAGTTGTCTGTATGCATACATGTGCCAGCTACTGCTTGAAGTGAGACGTCACCAAAAGCAGTTCACACCTCCAGTTAAGGTTTAGTTGCACCAACTATGCTATCACGGTTAAAGACTTTCACACAAATATTAAGAAAACAGTAGGAATGCATTAACTTGCAGCAGAAAATATTTGCTTATGGTAAGCCACCTGAGAAACTTAGCTGCTCCTACTTGTAAGCTGGAAGGGATCAGCTTGCTGATAATCAAAGCATTGCAAGTATCAAGTGCCTGAGCAAGAACTGAAATCAAAAGAAATCTTGCTTCTGATTAAACTGGGTTTCAGAACAAACCCTCTTCCCGTAACAAATACATACACAAAACTTGGATCATGGGGCCACAAAGTAGAGAATTTAGTCACAAAAACTTGAATTATTCTTAATTTTTATTACTGTTCTCATGTGCTGATACTGCATGTGGAGCTTAGAGTGTGAAATAATTTCTTAAATAAATAAACAAATATGCTTCAACTGGTAGAGCTTGGTGGATTGAAGCATTAGACAGCAGGGGAACATGCCCAAAGGTACAAAGCAGATTAACTGCACAGTCCAAAGGACATCCTGACCTCTGCAGGCCAAAGGCAATTCAGGGCCCTTCCCACCGGACAGTGTTTTCCTGCCTTTATTTTTATTTATATTATTTTAGCCCCATCCCAAAATTTATGTTGCTCTCCAACACAGTTGCATAATCAATGAAACTTCCATTTACCAAAGAGATCCTGCTGAGCACAAAATATCTCTTTTTCCTCATTCTGCCTATAGATAAATTGACTTTTCTTGTAGAAGACAAAACTGCTTCTAAACAGCCACAGCCATCCATTGATTCAGTGACTGTTGAAGCAATACAACAGTCTTTCACAACATTATACCATCTACAATCCTTATGGGGGAAACAACAGTAGCTGAATAGATATGGACAAGGAACATCACTGTAATAAAAAAAAATAAAAATGCTTAGAATGAAAGCAGTGTAATCAGATTTATATAATCTCTTTTGCATTATTTTGCCAAGTAACAACCACAAGAAACCCATGCAATTCTACTTCTGTTTCAGGAAGGTTGGCTACTCAACAATACAGTTCAAAACGTCAGCCTGTTTTATGATAGCTAAAGAATGACCCTATTTTTTTGACCCAATTGTTTTAAACTTGACTTGCACACTCTACACTGCAGTGCAGCCCCCAGACCAGTATAAAATAGCACTGGTTACCACCTAGGAGCTACCACGCTTGAAAGCTCCCCCTGGTTTCTAAGTGTATTTAGTAATTTCTAGTGCGAGAGCAGCCCTTACAGATGTGGGCATACGGTAACAGCCCTCAGTCTAGGCTTAGATAAGCACGTTAATAGGTTTAAAGTGACATTTAAATGCTGGTTTCTGGAATGCTTTTTGATCCTAGACATATGTGTAAAGGCAATGTGTTGCAGAGCCAAGACTAGAATCTGTACTGGAAGCACTAATGTACTTATCCAGTCAGGGTATAAAATGTTATTTGGCTTATACGAGCTGTCATGCAGCTGAACTGCAGAGCTCAAATTTAAAATATTCATGATCATCCTGGCAATCTTTCCCCATCCCCCCCACCAAGACAGCAATGAAGAAACAGTCTTACATTTTCAGATGTAACTGTTTTACAGAGGGAACATCTTTTGTTGGGCTGCCAAGCCTGAGTCATCCCTACAGACTCATTTCTAGAAGAAGTGTGCACATAGGACTGACAGCTGATCACAAGCTACCTCCTAACTTCCATAAAGATCTTATAGATTTTAAAGCAACCTAGTAAAATTAAGACACAGTAACCTTTTCTTTATAGTGGCAAACATTAATAAATTTCTCTGTTGCTGTAGTTTTGAAGAGGGAAGACTTTTTTATTCATAAAACTAGGTCACTGAGGAAATAATACACTCATGCAGCAGGGGAATGCTCTCCGAGCGTGGAGATAGTGTATTTCCCAGATTGCTACTGCAGCTTGGACTGCCCCATTTGCCTCTCAGCTGCTCCCACCACAGTTCTGGCGCTGGACCTCGCAGGGACCCCAGCAGCAGGGACGCCAGCCAGGAGCAATGGACCCTGAGAGCTTCTCCACCAATATCGCTGTGAGCGGAAAAGGGACCTTCTAGTGGCAAGTGAAAAGAGTCAGCACAGAAGCTTTAGCCTGGTATGTTAGAGTATTAAGATGGCAAATAGCAGGTGGTAACAACTCTAACTTCTAAAAAGCACAGGTATTGGGTAAATAATAATCTTCCCTTTGGGTGGGTTTTTTTGGCTGATGCCACCGTATCAGCCAGAACAGGTCAGTATTGCCCACGTAACCTGTGGGCAGGGAGATCCTCCCAGCTGGCTTACTGCTGCAGGGGAGAGTGGAAGAGCACATGATTGCTGTCTCTCCAGAGTCTGGGTCGCCACATGGCATCCACATTCTGGGGACAGGCTTGGGCACAGATGGGGGGGCTTGTTTGGTGAGAGTCATCCTGGCATAGTAAGTCCCTGGGTAAAAGGCTCCAAGAGCGCACAGGGTAAAGGGCTAAGCATCATGCCCAAGATCTGCAGTGCAGAAGACAAGGAAGCCCCCAGGTGACAATGGCCCAGGAGACTCCCCACTACTCACTAACAGGTAAGTACGTGGGTCAGGCACCGAGCTCCTTCTCCATCCCCGCTGCCATCTCTGGCTCTTCTTTGGAGGAAACCTCACTGCCTGGTGAAGACGCTAGTCAGCACCTCTCCAAATTCACTGGCTCCTTGCTGCCAGCCAACTCAGGCACCAGCAGCCCCCCCAGGCAACTTGCTGCTGCAGCCAGGTCACCTTTCACACTCACTGCCCTGCTGAGCGGAGGGGCAGGGGCAGAGAAGGGCTCCGTGTCCACAGCAATTGGGTAAGGGCAGCCAGGTCTATGGGTGCCAGGGCTAGCGCCGTATCCTTTTGTCTCCCTGCGAACGAGGGTCAGCATTAGGCGTGCCTCCCGTCTTTGAAAAGCTCTGCGAGTACGGGAACTGTCTGGGTTGCTTTCATGGTGGAGCGTCGCAGGTTTCATCGAGTGATTTTCCCATGTCAGGCAAGCGGTGTTTTTTCTGACCTCTTTCTGGCTCCTCTGCTGCAAAGCTACATTGTCACTTCAATGGAACTGCAAGTACTGAGACAAGAAGCCCCAAATCCTCATCTGGTGACCCTAATACCACATCTTTCACAGGTCTTCAATGGCTGTTAGGAGGAGACACTGAGAGATCCTTTGCTGCCTCCCCTGAAAATTGACTCTGTTTTGGTGGAAGCAGCTGTAATCTCTTCCCACGTATCCTGCCAACCAGCCTCCATCCAACACAAATCCCTGGTGGGATCCAAATTAGGCTGACAGCAAGCCCTGTTACTCTTCCAACTGACGTTTGGAAACAGTAGAGATTTCTTACTTTTTTTTCATTTTCACAGTAAAGATGTCCTCAAGGAATTTACATGGGGATCTTTCCATTACCTTCCACAGCAGACATTTCTGCCCCAATATGAAAGTCAGCTGAATATCTAGAAGGGTCTTTGCTCAAGGCACATAGTAATTAGCATACCTTGTGCCAGGAGGGAGAGGATTAGACTCTCCCCAGCCATCTGCTGAATATGCCTTGCCAATGTCAGAGGACCATTTTGCTATATAAACTGCACAAAGCATATATCCGTATACAATTTTGAAATTTAGTAATTTTCCATTAAAAATAAAATCTGGTTTTGCAGAGCATAAAAAGGAGGAGTGAAAATGCACCACAGCATTACAAGACACAGAGAGTGATGTTATTGAATCTTAAATTTTAACTTTGGGCACACTGACACTAGTAGGAAAAAATGGCCATATAATGCAAGTTCTCAGAGATTTCACAGATTGCCTTCATGACAACTATACTTGCTCAGCAAATACTTACATGATTAACCGGCTGAATAAGAAAATTGGAACAGACATGTGAGATTTAAAACAGAGACTTCCAAATTTATTTGGAGAAAGTAATGCTGTAGGGCCTAGGAGGAAAAGACACCCATGTTCTCTCAACTCTCATTTGTTACACCATCCTTCACCAAAGTATTTTCAGTTACAACAACAGATAAGTTGTACCCTGCAGAAAGGTAATTCAATTTTCTGGTGGATTTTGATATATTCTTGCATTATGTTTCATTGCAGTCTGGAGCAAAACAGACTTGTTTTATTTTCAGTTGCTTACCCAGGAGGATGGAGCTCCAGCTCTGGAAAAGCCTATGTCTCCCCTCTCCAGAAACTGAGCTGCTCAGAAGCTGGCAGACTTCTCCATGCCTGACCCCATTCCACATGCCCAGGATTTGGAATTGCTGGGTAGCAGGTACATTAGTATCCTCCAGGCAAATCATGGAAGAGCTTGGGAGTAAGGACTTCCAAATATTGAACCCACAGCAATTCACCAGCTACGCCCCTACAGGTGGGCCTTCCTCCTGTCAGGCCTTCAAGAAAAACAGAACCCAAGTGCTTCTCTACCTGCAGCCCCTAATGCAAATAATAGAAGAAAGAGGAGAAGAAAGAGAAGACGACAAATAGCCTACTGCCAAGCCATGTCTCGTGCCAAGGCAGAAAATGCTTACCAGTAAATTAAGCCTTAAATACCAGCTTTCCCCTTGCTTCAATATTCGTAGCCTACTAGCTGGACCCTGAAACGTGATAAAAACTTACCAAGAGCTGCTGAGCAGCCTCAGCATCCACTGATTGCAGAAGCAGAACATAATATACACTGTAAGGACCAAACCTGGATGGAGCCTAAAAGAATTTTTTCTATCTCTAATTCTTCTAATTCCTTTAAAATCCATACAACAGCTCTGTTACACTTCATGAGCCTTGTCACAAGTACAAGCCTTCATGTTGGCACATTTTAAAAATAACCAGTGAGTAAGTTCCTGTTCTCATTTCTATAAAAACTCCCCTACTGATGATAAAAACTGGTTAATAATTTAACAAAGTAATCTGAGTGTTCTAAAACGGGCACAGAGCCGTTTATATTTAAAGAAAGTGCTTAGTTATAGATTAATCTGCAAGAGAGGACTATTATTTAATAAAGAAAACACTTCCAAAATCATTTGCATAGGCACATACCTATGGGTAACTATAGGCTATTTGTTCCTCATCTTGCCTGCCCTCATGTTTAGAGAATAGCTCTACTGAGAAAGGGCTGGCTACTTACAGACTAAAATATTACTCCACAGGAGGTTAATGCAATTTGGGCCATATAATCAAGATCTAAACTCCACCACTTCATCCAGGCCCCAGTAAAGTCATAAGAAAAGTCGGACCCCTGCAATACAGTTTATTGATCTGAAAACAGGAAAGAATTGGAGGGTTTGTGTTTCTTTTGTGGATTCTGTAAGGTTGCTTATCCCCACATTAACAAGGATCTCCATTTATGTCGAATGCCATTTTTCTTGATACTTGTTTCAGGTTACCTAGGGCCTGATCCTCCTAAATATCTAGCAAAGACTTGGACCAGCATCCAGGCCATTCAAACCTCTAAAAGTTAGTCAGTGTGCATCTTGGTTTGAAACTGAAGAAGGTCAAAACTAGTGAACATGTTTAAAATGTTTCTCTTGAGCGTCTTACCTCACTTTTCCAACCTTTAAAACAAGCATAATACCAGTTTATTATTAAGAGATATTTCCAAGAATAACAACTAAGCAGAAATTATGGAAAATGGAAAAAATAAATATGTGTTTTCTTTATTTGGTTAGTGCATCACCACATCCTTCACATTTCAACTTGCAGGTAAAGGTATAAAAATATTTTGAAATGTTTTACAACTGATATCTATATTCCAAAACTTTAATAATTTGACAGAGTTATTTTTGGTTTGTTTAATAGATTATTTTTATTCTTCAGACAAGTTAAATTTTATAACCAAATCTATGAATATGGAATACTGAGCTTCTGGATAGCTGAAAGTGAAGCCTGAAAGAAAAATTACAGTTCCAAGGCATTTTCTAATTTGGTTTATAAATAGATGGCTTTGACATACCACTCACAAAAACAAAGCTATAGTTAGCTTGCCTGAGGCAGCTGCGCAGCTGGGAGAGGAACGTGCACTGGCAGCCTAGCTGTGCAGTCGCCCATGTTGTGGTACATGCTATCAAAACACCAGTTAAGAACACAGGAGGAATTAGCATTTTGGCTCAAGGCAGAGTGATAGGAAGTGGTTTTGATTTTATGTTATCCGACTTGTAAGCCACTGAAGAAAAGCAAGCAAAATAGATTCTTAATTGGAAGCAGCAGGTAAGAAACTCTAATGCAACTAACCTTCTTGGGTGCTTTGGTACAAGGCAGGTAGACTCATGTGAAAATTATTGTTTCTTGTAGTTATAATGCTTTTTCACTATTGATAACCGTATAGCAAAACAATTCATATATTTAAGTCAAATGAACAGCACAAATATTCTCCGAGTGTGACTAGTGGAATGGATACCCCACAGAATGGCACATCCTGTGCGGGGCCTGAGCCAGGCTCATGTCTGCCACTCGAGGTTTCTGCATTGACACCAGCTGATTTCAGCCCAACCACTCGGATGAATATTCTGCTGTACCTGCAGCATTCTGGCTCTGAATCAGCACAAAACGTTAAAGATTTCAGTTGAATCTCAGAAGTAGGTCCCCTTGAACTGACGGAAGCTTGCCAGTTTTCTCAGATGATTTGGGCTCTAATTTACTGGATTCATGCCCTATTGCCCTCCCTTGAGTGGAGCAGATGTAGCAATTCTAAAGTTCATTTTGTATTTATTAAATTAATGTATTCAAACTGCAAAATTAGGATCCACATCCAAACTTTCCAAAATCTCAGTTACTTCAACATAATGATTTGTTTCAGATCCATCTTTCAATGAAACACTTTCTAGCTGACAAATAAACCCAGTGCATGCACAAATATGAATGGATAATACCTTGATATCACACAGTGAATGCCATAAAGGCCTTTCATGCTATATGCAACATTTTTTTAAAATCAAGAACGGTGTTTCCTGCCCCTTTACTTAATACTTCTTCCAACATTAATTTTCAGCATAGTAGACATGTATTTTGCAATCACAAGAGAAAAATTCTATGTGCATTAAGAGACATAATACCAAGAGGCCGAAAAAGAGCAGGTATCCTCCTACACCCTGCTTACAAAATGATCTCTAGACATCTGAGATGCTACGTGACCTTCACTTATGTCAAGTGCATTAAACATTCACTTTAAATAAAAATAAAAACCACCACAACCTTTCCTCACAGAAGCATCCACACTTAGCATAAAAATACCATCAGAATGAATCATTTAGAAACAAAATTTTCCTTCCTTGAAAGTACAAACCTGAGCCTGCGATATAAGTGATAGTCCTCTTCACTTTTAAGTGTTAGAAACATGAAAATTAAAGTTAAAAACAAGAGTCAACTTGTGCTTGAATTTCACCACTCAGTCCTTTCAAATCCACTTGTAGCCTGAGCATTTTGACTGTCAAGACATTAATAAAAGTGCAATGTAGCTCTTTAAAACAGTGCTGAAGCGAAAGAAAGGAGCAAAAAAAAAAAAAACCCAAACAAACAAAAAAACCCAAAAAACAAAAACCCAAACCCATCACAACTTAAATACTTTACATAAAATTTCCAGAGGAGTCTGAATGACTTGCAAGCTCATGTTTACCCCCACCCCCTTCAGATGTAATTCAATAATTTATTAAGGTTCATACAAACTGATGACAATGGAGCACAGATTCACAAGTCCCCTTTTGGCAAATGTTAATTCTTTCCCTGTATAAACTTGAGGGAAATGAGTACATTTACAAAGAAAAAATACAGCACTACCATCCTATCCAAGATGGACTAGGAGAAAGAACTTAAGCTGATGGTTGAGACATGCTGCAGTATTCAAACAAAAAGAAAACAAAACCAAAATGTCATCTTAAAGATAAACCTAAGTATAAAACGAGGGACAAACAATGCAAGCTTCCACATTGGGAATGTTTGTAACTTCAGCCCTCTGATATAAATTTATCAAGTTTTTGTTCATAGCAAATTTAGAAGAGATGGCAATGGCAAAATGCACTAAACTGCCTAACATTACTGGCTTAGCTGTTCTATAACGTTTTTAATCTACATACCTATGTTTTACAGAGTAGACATCACTGATGCTTAAGAAAGGAGATAAAGTGATAAAGTATAAAAATCCCAATTAAGGCAGCCTGGGTTTTTGCACAATGCCACTAGCCTGCCTTGGAGAAAGCAATGGCAGCACAAGTCAGCAAAGGAGGACTGTTTCAACTCGTGCTCCCTCAGCCCTCCTCATCAAAAGCTATTTAACCTAATTATCAGCAGGGGGAAACCAAACACAAGCTCCTTAGAAACACAGGCAAGAGAAACCATAAAAAAGAAACAAGCAAAACCAATAATAAAAAAATCACAGCCCAAATAAGCCCAAAACAAATAAGCCACGGCAAATTACCCCGAATAATCCATTTGTAAAATATTTATTAAATCAAATTAATACTAAGCCAATTAGAACAAAATATTGGACACAAAGTAAACCGATACGAAAGTCTCAAACAATAGCAAATGGAGCTAAAAGCAAACAGGAAAAAAAGCCATGAAAAGAACACGCACAAGAACCGTATAGACTTGTAACAAATTTATAATCGTAGCAAACAACTATAAGTTTTAGATTTACAGTCAGTAAATCCATGTAACTTGAAATACGCACAAGAAAACCAAGGAAAAATCTTCCATTGGAAAAAATCCCCACAAACCTTAACTCCTGTAGGATAAAAAGAAGGGAGGGTTAAGCCTTAGGAAGTTGGTTTATAGCACTCATTTTGCCTCAGAAGCCGGTAAACCACATGAAAACCAAAGCCCACGCAGGTTCTTACTGGTACGACTGCGTGTCACAGCCACCTTCTCCTTTGTGGGCTGGGCTCCCCACTTGAAGAAAATATCTCCTGGCAGAGCTGGGCAAGGGTTTCAGCGCCAGCTCTTCCCCACGGGCACCGCAGACTGTGCCAGCGCACCAGGGGACGTACAGCACAAGCAGCGGTCCAGCTGCCGGCAGGCAAATGGGCTCTTCTCGGTGGAGCACACTGAAAGGACAAGAGGTACCCAGCACCAACTGAAATACAGGGAACTCCGTTTAAACATAGAGATATCTGTGAGAGGTGGTCAGATGCTCGAACAGGTTGCCCAGAGAGGCTGTGGAGTGTCCACGCTTGCAGATACTCAAAATCCCATGGGATGTGGCCCTGAGCAGCCTGCTCCAGCTGAGCCCGCTGTGAGCGGGAGGTGGGACTAAATGGTTTCCAGAGGTGCCTGCCAACCTCAGCCCTTGCTGCAGTTCTCTGAGCTTGGAGGAGACGGTGGCAACACAAGGCTTGCCAAAATACAACTGTGAGATTTTCGTTGTTATCCCACATGTGCACTACAATGCGAGTCTCTTGTGGGAAGAACTGGTTGAAAATGGACTTCAACCCATTTTTTTCTGTGAATTAAAAAATTTTGGTTTTCCAACATACTCTAGAGTTAAATGAAATAAAGGAAATTAGTTGGCCCGCTGGCTGCACTAGGGAGCTTGAAAATAACGTAGTAGGCAATAAAACAAGATCCAAGGATTAGAGACAGACAGGTGTGAATGCTTGGCTCCCCTTTACAGCTTCCATGAAAAAGCAGAGGTGTCTATGAAGGCAGAGGCAATAGCTACATAATTACATAAAACTATATTCATTATACAGCCAAATGACACTCATCACACCCTACTCTGAGAAAATAAAGATGGAGAACTCTGCATTGCAGATGAATTCTTATTTTAAAATGGAGGAGTGTGAGGGAGAAAAAAAGAATTTGCTAAGCACAGAAAAAGTGAACAGTCTCTGTAAAGTTGGAGATAAAAATATGTAAAATAGTTTCATTAATGTGTTCTCTTTTAAGCTCTAAAAAACAAAAAAATTGTGCTTACCAATGCATTTCACAAAACACTAATGTCTAAAATAAGAATAATATAGAAGATAATTCTTGATAATATTGAACAGTTGAGTTCTTTACAGCCACAAAAAGTGCTGTATGAACATTAACTAATTGTGGTAGGTGAAAATATGCTGACTTTGACTCCAACATCATCCTGACCGGAGATTCAATCAAAACTATCATGTGTTGGCAATAACTTGGGAAATGAGAATTTGCTAGAACAGACTGGAAAATTAAAGCATTTGACACATTTGGAAATCTGTAAAATATCTGTTACCAAAAAGTCAGTATGTTTATTTTTAATTGTATGCAGATTGAATCTAACTCCATTAAAATGAAAAGCACAAGTGTTTCCATCATCATTTGGGCAACTGATTGATTAGTCATCATTAGATCAGAATTTTAACAGAGCTCCTTTCCACGTATGGAGAAATCTGCTGGTAGCCACACACTGCCTTACAACTTTTCTCTTTAGCCTTCAAAAAGAAGCCTGTGCACAACCTTTTTTATAATAATTTTTCCCCTCTTAGCAGTAGCTGAAAGGATCAAAACAAGCAGCAGTAAAGAGAAATATTATCCATGTATTAAGCAAATAAAAGTAACATACCAGAAGAAAGAATGATGGAATCTGAGCTGAACCACCACAGGAAATAGATGGATTTTGACAACTGTTTGCAAAGGTTCAGATGAAACAGAGATAAATACCAAAAAAAGAACAAAACCTGAAAATTCATTGGTCTAGTTCCAATCCATACTACATCTTTAAGTCTTACTCCTCACTTCTACCTCCCTCTTAATCTTAAAACTTTAGCGTAATAAAAAGCAAGTCATGCACATGCATTGCATCACCAAGGGATGCAACATGTATACTGAGGACTATACCTACCCCCCTCACTGTTAATTCTTACAGCACAATCTCCAGGTCAGCAGTGTCTATGCTCTCTGCATGAGCTAGCAAGGGTATATTTTGATTCTGCAACTTGTTTGTACAATATTAAATGACTAAGTAAGCTATAACCAACACTTTTAGTTGTACCAGGGCCAACATTAACGCAGTATGACACAGCAAATAGAAAAAGCTGGCCAGCTTTAATACACTAAAGTACATTTTTATTTGAGGATGCAAGAGAGAGAAAAACCTGTTTACAGATGCTAATATTTGGGAAGAACTGTTTTTCAGTTTTCCTTAAGGAAGGAACACTGACAAAGAAAAAGCCTAGGTTTAGAATTGCTGGCACTGTTAAATCACATAAGCTGTAATAATGATCTGTGTTCATCCGTTTCATCAAAAACGCTTCTGGAATTCAAGAGAATCACTGTGCCTTCCAGGACCACAGAAACACAATAATTTTGTGCATCAAACCACTAATCCCTCCAATGAATCCGAAGCCAACTAAACCCAAGCTATTAATTTCATCATAGCTCTCAAAATAGTCCAACTTGAACTGGGCCTCCATTGTACTTGACACTCTATAAGCATATCATTAATTGCTTTTATTTCCCATGAAAGATGCAGTCACCAGACTTAAAATTTGGTTACGGTATCATGTCTGTAACTCCAGGTTTAGATGGTTGAACAATATGTCTTTACTGAATTATTACTTGACAGCATAGTAGTAACTTCATTCAGCCAGCTACATAATGCATAGCTATCTTCAAGTATGCGTTGAAAACTGCAAAGCATGTCCTGAAATTTTATGATATATTGAAGCCTCAGGAAACAACATGCCTATGCCTTTCAGCCATTTATTGATCCAAACTGACACATCCGTGTGCATTGCTCCTGCGAAAGATCATGCTGGTTTAAACAGGCACTGTTACAAACACCAAATGACCACTAAATTTAAAGAACAAGGTATTCTACACAGGGTCCTATATTGTCCACTCTTAAAAGGATTTTTGCACACAGCTTTGAAGACAGTTCTGCATGCACTGTAAGATGGTGATCAGGATTGTTTTGGTCTATGATTAGAGAAGCCAATCCTTTTTACGTAAGTAGAATGCTACTTAACACTATGATACTTCCAGCTCCTGCCCTCATTTATCAAGTGCACATTCTGATAAAACTGTTCATGAGTAAGTTCTGCAGGGATCTGGCTTGCCATGTGGTTGGTGCTTCTTGGTTTCCTGCTGCCAAAATGCAGTTAGACACCTCAAATACATCTGATGCTTTTTCAATGCCATCCTAGGATGTCATTGCTTCAGTTGCCACAGGATGGGATGAATCTTGGCTTCACTGAAGTCAACAGACGACTTCACTGGGTCAAGATATCGTACAGTTGTGAACAGCTGTTTAAGTGATGACTGGCCTTCTTCATAGTAGCTTATTCCATAGCATTCTATGGTGTTCTTTCCACAACAAATTATAGCAAATAGTTTCAAGTTAAATTCCACTTCAAGAATAAAGAAACTACAAAAATGCAAATTCAGTCTTTATTTTATTAAAACAAGATTTTTTTCTGCTGAAGGAATGAATAAGCTCATAACTGGAAAACATAAGCAAACAAGGAACAAAACCTTTGCTTCTGGGCATGCTCAGACCTATGCTACTACAAAGTTTTCTGAAAAAAATTATCAGCAATGCTGTGATTCATAGCAGATATATCATTAAAGACAAAAACTCTGAAATTTTAATTGCATTAGCAAGTGAGATACATTATACTTTTCTTATCTGTCCCCAAAACATCAACAGTTGAAACACTGTTCTATTTCCAGAATAAGTGTGAATTCAGATTACTCCATTCTCAGGCAGAGTTACTCTAGGGGAAAGAGAAAGGAAGACAGCTAAAGAAATCAAGAATCATCATCCCACTCCCGTTTTGCACTACTCAGTGAAGTAAGCAGACTCCCAAGCACAGGAGCACATATGCCACCTTGTCCTCTGCACTTCAGATCAGGACACCATCAGTTTCTGTTACCTGTCACTGATTTACTTCCAAACAGAATATCCTGTCCTGTAATTTAGCTCTTCACAACATTAAAAAAAACTTCCAAATGCATGACCGAGGAAAAACATGGAGACAATAAATCGAAATTAAATGAGCTGAAGACACAAAGAAAGAACATCCAGCAATAGCACTGGACAAGTTTGGTAATACCACTGTATTCTTACAAACTCACATTGCGTCAAATGACCACAGACAGTAGAGACAGAGAAGCAGATAAAAAAATTACAGCACCAAGCAAGAGTTTTGCAAAATACATTTCCAATTACGAGAACACGAAAACCACAAAAACACATATTCTCATTTGGGCACAAATTTAGCATGAAATTTAAACACATCTTCAGATTAAGTCATAGTCTCATTATAAATACAACTAAATACCTCATTTTATCCAAGTCTGAGAGGAGAACTTTCATACTACAATTAAAAGAAATGGATGCAAACTTGTCAGAAAGAACTAGAAAGCAAAAGATTGTATGAGAAAAGGAACTGAAGAAGTGCTAGGTGCAAGCTTCAAACATCTAATGTTTTGGGGACTTGCTATTCTATGTTTGGTTAGCACCTGGCACAGCATGAGTCTGGGTCACACTCCAGGTTCACAATACAAGTGAATAATAACAATCAAGCTGCTTAGAATGAGATTGTTTTAAAAGGTTGAATGAGTACTTTGAGGGAGGAGAGACTTAAAATTATGAACTGTATAAAAACCGTAAGTATGAACTTGCAGAAGGTCGAAATCACATATGCATAGAAGAAGAAACAGTAATATTTTTCTCAGCTACTATAAAATATCCTGTACCTCTCTGCTGCGAATTAGAGTCAAAAAGCATTACTTTATTCCTCTTTAATCCAGTTAATCTAGAGAAGCAAGAAAAGATAAGACATGCAAACATACTGAACCATCTTTGTCCAGTAATGTTAAAACCCCAAAAAACCAAATACCCCCCCCAACCCTCCCATCAATTTCAGTGAGAAAGTATTTCAGCTCTGAAGTTTTCCATTGGTGTAGACTTCACAATCATGTTTCAAAGTTTCAGCCACGCTGCTAATGAAACAACATGCTATTCAAGAATGGTAGCAGAATCTGTATCATTTATGTAATAGGGAAGTGTTTGACTAATTCCTCAAGACCCCAGAAAACTTCTCTTTTCCCCCTCATGCACGTGATATTGAGTATCTCTACATTTTTTTACGTTTTGCACATATCTTCAAGTCTCTTTCCAAAGCAGTTTCTACATTTACTTCTCATATCACAGTCTCTCCTTTTTTCTACTAGTCATTGAGCACGCACAGAAGTTTCTAAACAGTCAGAAGTGAGGCACAGAATAACATCCAAGCTTACAGCAAATCTTATTTTGACAGTCAACCACAGAAATGTTTCCAGACTTGTAACCCAAGTCTTATTTTTTTTTTATAAAAATTGTTACATTTCATACTTTTTTGGTTGTTTTTTTTGTTTGTTTGTTTTGTTTTTAAGGAAAATATATAGTTACTTACAATTTTATTTAAATATAATACATTTTTATTTTTAAAAACCCAACCCTGACAAGGGGGTCTACTATTTACAAAAAAAAAAAAAAAAGACATTACAGACTAAAAATATTAGTCATTCTATAGTCCTCAAGATATTTTTACTACTCAAGGTTTCCAGGAAAAGTTGTGTGCTGGAGGAACACAAGCTTGCAATGAACAAGTATGGAGAACAGTATTTTTGGCTGTAAACAAATATGCACTAGTGATCTTAAAGTACAATGTGCATTAAGCCTTATTCACACACAAAACAATTCATGCTCTTCATGTGTACAATACTGTGAAAAATAAGATGGAAGAAGTTAGATAGGAAAACATTCTTGTATCATAAAAATATGTTAGAATGGGACTTCTCTATAGAGTTAATTTAAAGCTTTGCTTTAAAACATACTTTATTTAAAAATCTTCTTTTGCTTTATCTAAAAATTACCCTTTCTATAAAAACCATGCGTTTAAAACTTTGCTTTAAAAAATCATTTTTATATTAGACAAAATACTAAATTATACAGGCACAATTAGTTAAGAGGACTATAAGAACTCATATTATAACCCTTCATTTTCCAGTGACTTGCAATATGGTCATAAGGTTCTGTGTCTACTGACAACCATAGGAAAATACATCCACAGAAATCAACTTTTATTTAAAAAAAAATATAAATTAAAAAAATCAAAAATCTGTCAGACCATTTTTTACTTGTAAAGGAACTTAGTTTCCAGCTGGCTTAAGTACATGTACATCTTTTCTTTATCCTGGGAAATACACACATACATTAAGAAAATCCCCCAAATATTTTTTGAACAAGTGGTTTATGATGAGAGCTTTTATATTTCCTTCAGATATTGTATATTAAAATAAAACATTTAAAAGTCCACCTTTATCTCAACCCAAACCAGTGACCCTTGACATTTCAGAAAATGAATCAAGAATTATTTTGTTTTTTTCAGGGCAAAACACACAGATATTATGCTCAATGGTAGAGAGAGCAGGGCCTGTCTTTTCTATGTTTTTCTTGTGTTCTGAAAGATGCATTGTACCACTATAGAATTTACAAAGACCTTTGAAGTAAGACAGATTATATAATATACCAAATTGCGGATTTACAAACCAGAGCCCTGACTGTGATGATGTTTAACTATATGCTTAACTTAATACAAATGAACAATTAATCTTGGATTTTAAAGCATAGAAACATCTGCAAGACTGGGGTTTATATCTCCTAAACACATTAAATAAGCTGTCATCATAACTATTAAAAAAAAAAAAAAGAAAAAACTAAACCAAACCACTACAGGGTTTTTTGCCATAAAATCACAGTAGTTAGAGCATCAGTGGCCAAACATGAATCACTATGGAACATAATTTTAATTCAACTAAATATTTTAAAAGAGATATTTAAATATCTGTTGAAACAGATATTTGAACTCTAATACATTTAGATGGATGCTACTTAAGTTTTATTTAAATATTTTACTGAAAGTTTAAAAAGAAAGTTTCAACTATAGTATGTAAAAATGTAACCGATAGTACACCCAATTAAAAATCAAAGAGCACAGAAACTCCCAATTTAAGGTTGAAATTCTAGAACAACTCACTGCCATTTGTTTGTATTATAAGTTTTTCATCCCTCCACTAAGGAATGTGAAATTCACCTATGAAACTTGATCAATAAGCTATTTAAAAAGAAAAACAAACAAACAAGCAAAACCCACCCCAAACCCTAAGCCTATATTTCTTTTGGAATTTGAGATTTCACTTTAGCCACCACCATTTGAACAGTGCCCTAGAGAGACATATTTCCTTACCAGCATGGTCCGTTATTGCTTGACGAGAGCCCACAGTGACTTTTTGTCCAAAATAACTGCTTTGGACGTGGTTTCAGGGAAAAAAAGTCAATATAAAAACATGTACAATTATATTTCACTTCAAGAAAGCACTGAATTGATCTGAATTGTATCATACTGTATTAATTTTAATGCCACTCCATAGGCAAGTATATATTACGTGTTGAAGGAGGTGTGCATATACACAAACATGAACTACATACACAGCCCAGATTAATGTATCTTCATTTAATTTCTAGCATAACAACTGAGTCATTTTTTGCACTTTAGAATTATGTGGAAAAAATGAGAATAGGCACAATTAATTACTACAATTTCTAATTTACCTTCTAGTGCACTATTACGCACTGATAAAACCATAAAAACAATATGATACTATTCAAGCTCATTTTTCTAATGTACAGGTGAAGTCTAGTAAATAGGATTCTAAGTGCTTTTTAACTCAAATGCACAACTTCTGCAGCTTTATACAGTAGAACAGTGCAATACATTATGTCCCCATATTCCAGGAACAAGAGCTGAGTTTACAGTTGTATTTGTTTCACATTAGACTGGCTTTACACTCTGCAATTCTAGCACTTCAGCTGCTTCATCTATGACCTCCTTTTGTTCCCTTTCCTCTTCCTCAATCTTTCCCAGGTGCTGGCTATTTAAAAAAAAAAAGTTCTTTTGGTAGCTAGCTCTCACCTGGTAGAACAAGACAGTTTCGAAGTAAGGGTACAGCAGAAATTCTTCAAGAGGGTCGGTTCACAGTGCTAGGGTGACCCCGATCTCCACTTACTTCCCAGTTCCTGACTTTGGAAGAAGCTCACTCTGGCTTCTTGGGAAAAGATTCTGATGTGACTTTCTGCCTCTTTTCAGGAATCCCTGTGACAACTGTTGAGTTCAGAAAGGTCCTTTTTGGTTTCCTCCTCACCTTTAATTTTTTAGCATCAGACTTTTCTTTCTTACGGTGCTTTCCCACTGTAGTTTTCCTTGTCTGGCACCTGTGGATGGAGAAAGCAGAAGACTTCTGGGCACGAGGACGAAGTTTCCTTCTCATCCCTTCTTTTTGCTGTTTTTTAGCTCTGGGAGTCTGTTTGCCTGCAGTTACGCTGTTTCCTCTCCTCCCAACAGTACATCTGACAGACATAGGTCCTGCAGCCTTTCTGGAAAAAACTGGTTCTTTATTAGTGCTTTCTTTTCTCTTCCATATTGCCTTTGGATTCTCCCTCTCTAACCGCTCACTCCTGATAGAGGTCAGAGGAGTTTTGGTAACTCTACTGTTAAATGGAGTTAATCTAACATCTCCTTCTACCACAGACTGGTGAGAGCTCAAAGGTGAAATGATCAGGTGTTTTGAGTTCTCAGAGTGACCAGATACCCAACAATCTGTTCTTTCCGTGGAAACAGAAGATCCATCTGCCTTTTGGCTTGAGGCTGCATCATTCCCTTTACCTGGATCTGGCAGGAAAGATGCTGAAGATGAACTATAGAAGTCTGACCAATTCATTGACTTTGATGGCGTGCTTTCTCTCTGTGCATCAGCTAGTTTCCTCATGTTTGCATCAAAGCTGAGACTTCTGAAAAGCTGTCGAACATGGGAGGGCTTTTTGGCTTTTTCTCCAACTGTACTCTTTGGAGGCATTTTCAAAATTCGATTTGTTAGTGGGTCATAATACTTAAAAGAACACTGTTTGTATTTATACCTTACAGAGTCCTTGCTATCTGTGGAGTTACAATTTTTCCTCATTTTGGGAATATCTATAGGTTTACCTTTACACTGTTTTATCTCTGGGCACGAAAGTACATACACCACTGTCTTGGGCTGTACAGGACTCATAATCTTCCTATAGGACTCAGGAAGTTTAAGGGCACATAGTCTAGTTTTCATGTTTGGAGTTTTTTCATTCTCCGGCCACACGATGCTCGCTTTCTGATCAGCTGGATCAGATTCCCTTCTAGACATTTTTCTTTTTGCTACAGGGTAGTTCAATAGACTTGTTTGGGTGCCATGGCTGACTTTAACCACCTGGCATCTTGAAGCCAGGCGCCATGTCCTTTTCCTAGGCATTTTAAGAATTTGTGGGTTGCATAGTGTATCTGAGGCTAAAGATAGGTTGTTACCAAAATCAGAGCCACCACTTAAGGCATCATTAAATTCTGGCAATGCTTTAGCTGATGCACTTTCTGTTCCATTACCCTCAACAATATTGTTCTTTTTTTCATCCTTCTGCTTTTTTTTCTTCATTCTCTTTCCTGTACAGTTGGCTGTGGATTCACTGTCAAAGTAGCAGCGAAAACGACCTTCCCTGAAATCACGCACAAGTTTTTCAATTTTTATATCATCTTCATACATTATTTGAGACCAAGTCTTTCCCACAAAAGAAGGAGGCACATGAGGCAGAGCTGGAAGAACCGGTTCTTCAGTATGAGCTACAACATCCTGTTTCACTACTTTTGTTTTCTCTACTGACTCACTTTTTAAAACAGAAGAGAGCTGTGTTCCATAGTCTTTATCTTGCAAACTTACTTGGACCTCTTTTAGGACTTCTATACCTTTTATAGCTGCCTTGGGTAAGTCTGTTCCTGCCTGAATAGGTACATCACAGTCAAAACTCATTTCAGAACCCTCTAAATTAGTATGGTCCAGAAGTGATGAAAAAGTTAAACAGGGATTATTCTCTTCTTTGAAATGAGTTTCTTCAGATGTAGTTCCATGGCAGTATTTCAAAATAACATCTTCAATAGTTTCATCCACTGAACTTTCATCACCTCTGTTTGTCTTCACATTTTTGCATCTTGCTAGTTGTGGGGATGTCCCAAGATCTAGGGAGCTGCTGATACCCACAGTATCCCTGAGATGGAAATCAGACAGTAAAGTTTCATCCTGAGTTCGTAAACCACCTCGTTTTGAGAGAGATTGACCTGAGGTAATACATAAAGAATTGCTGTGGCTGCACATAGGTTTCTGATGAGAAACTGAAGGGCATTTTGGGTGAACCAGTGCTGGAGCAGGATTCAAGCATGGGTTCAATAACACATCACTATTGCATACCTCCATTCCCGTTTTATCACATCCACTATGCGGAATCAGATTTGATGCTGCCGAATTCCTAACGTTTTTTCCTGGTTTAGGATTAACAGAAGAACTATGGATTAAAGCACTGACAGAAAAACGCTGAGGTACAGGGCTCACAGCTATAAACTGGCTTTCATGGCTATGATTTGCAATCTGTGCATCTTTCGGGGTATTGCATTTCTCATTGCTACAAATGCCTGTAGACTGCTGGGATATTCTTACAACATGTTCCTGCCTTCTTTCTTGTTTTTGAATAAATGCTTGTGTTACCAAAGTTTTCTTTGTGCCCTCATCAGACAGGCACGGAGCAGAAGAGAGTATTTCACCAACGGACTCCTGGTCTTGGCTGGAAATCTCCTGTCTGTCTCTGTTCCTCTTTTTCTCCATCTCTTCTGGGGACAGGCAAGCAATCCTAGCAGCCTCTGGAGTGACAGGGAGTGGCATGTCATCATAGCTTGGTCTAAAGCGGAGGGAAAAAAAAACACCTTATATAGATACTTGAAAAATCTCAAGCATATTTACATCAATAGTGTCTCTTTAAAAAAAAAAAAAGAGTAATTACCTAGAGTGCATCACACCTAATGGACAAACTCAAGTTACTAGTTCTGCTACTTTAGCAGAGATACTCCATTTTTAAAAAGAGCAGAGGGGGATGGGGGAACGTTCCACAAAGCTAAAGATAACAATCTGGGCATTAGTCAGTTACCCTCTTCATGCAACCACCCATTAAGAATGGCCAAACACACATTACAATCCTTTTATAAATAGAGCAAAGCAAGAAAAAGTAAAGGTATTTCCTTTGTTTGAAGCTGTGAGCTTATAAAGAGGTTATTTCACTGGTAAAACTATCACTAATTAATACTGAGCTTTTGTAGAGAAATGGAACATTAAAATATGGCACAGTGTAAAAATACTATTGAGTATAAATGCCCCTTTCCCTACAAAACATGGCTGTCTGATAGGAACTCTGCACATGTTGCCAAGGAATTCCGTACTTACTGTTTCTCACAGACATACCACAGCTTCTGGCTCACTTCTATAAGAAGCCAAGTTATGATTGTTCAGCCTCACTGTGACAGCAGCAGATTTTTATATATTCTGTAACTGGCAGTTCTGTCTTTAGGACTGCCTGAAATACAAGTGTTTATGTCTTGCAGAATTAACAGAACAGGCAGATATGGACTAATTTCTCTTACACAACACAGGAATCAACAAGGCTTCAATGTGTAACAGCTGAGCAAATCCAATGAAAATAATTTTTAAAAAAGTAAATATAACTGAAGAGAGAATATTATGTTTCATTTGAAAGTTATAACCAGACCTTGCGAGACCCAAATGGATGCTTCCTTTAATACAACACGGCAGACAGTCATGCACCTCTTATGGTGCATTCACCTGCTAACAGAAGTATATGAATAAATGTTATTGTAATTTCCTTGGTTATAAACATTCAGCTTCCACATTTATTGAAAGTTAAAAATCAATCAACATGTGCAGAAGTCCTTGAAGTACTCAGACATTAGTTATTAATAAAGCCAGCTGATATCAAGCAAACATGTAGTAAGTATTTCTAACTAGCTACTTCACACTGAAAAAACAATTACAAGAGAACTTATCTGAATATAGCTATGTCTCAGCCTTTTACTGAGACATGACAGATAAAAGAAGAATTCTCAGCTTGGAAGAACTGTTTTGTACTTGAAAAAAATGATAGGTTTGGCCAATGTTTTAAAAAAAAAAAAAAAAAAAATTAAAACTGACATTTGAGCTCTACAGAGTTAACAAGACTTAGTCCAGAAAAGCTTACCTCATAAGGATCACCCCCAAACCAAACAAACAATACTCCCCACCCCCCCAATAACTCATACTTGAAAGCATCTACTTTAAACCTCAGGAGAGGGCTCAGTAATAGGGCTCATGATCCACCATTAGATTTTGTTTTCCCTCTCTCTCTCTCTGAGCCACTAGCAATTAAGAAAACAGTTACCCAGCCAGCCACATATTCATTTCATCACCATTTAATCCCCGCATTTTCCTTAGCTTGCTTATAGACCTTATACAAGAACATGCCAAAAGCTGGGCTTTTGAGAGGTGGTATGATAGATGCAACATGACAGATGGTACCAAGACAGATGATTCTCCTGTATTGACAAGGTCTGTTACCCTGTCAAAGAAGGAAATTAGGATGGCCTGATGTGATTTTTCTTAACTAAATCAGCAGTAACCATTCCTCATCACTTCATTGTCTTCTAGATTCTTATGAACAGTTTGGTTATTCAGTTCTCAGGGAAACACTGTAATTCAAGCAAAGAAGTCTATAAGCAGATCCTCTCCCTGCCCCTACTGATAACTGACAATCGCTACATTTGTTTTTTCTCAGTCCTTCTAAAACATCACACATTATCTGTGGCCTCTCAAAAATAATTACTAACAGCTCCCAGACTGCCTCACAGAATATTAAGTATCATGAGTGCTGAAAACCCTATTTACTGAGGTCATGTGAGAAGAACGAGAGTCACTAACAGTCATAAATAAACCAAATTTTTTATGCAAAATAGCATGGAAATGAAAGTTATCAGAAGACCAAGACCTACAAGGTATTTCACAGTGCAAGGACTGAAGCACTGTCCATCAAACAAAAAAAAGCCTTCCAGGTAAACACAAGGGCAGTCTTATGAACATCCTGTAGATCAATGTCTCCTCCAATCACTGCAACAAGTAACAGAAATCACATTGGCTACATAAAAAGTGATAAAGCACTGCATGCTCTTCATAATGAAGCAACTTACATTTTACTTTGGCTATTACCATATTATCCTTCATTCACTAAAGTGATGTACACATCAAATATTGACTGCCAATACTTGATCTGAACTAATGGTGCAAGTTGTATTAACACACACCCAGAAAAAGATGTTTGTTATTACAGACTCACTACCTGTGGTTCCACAGGTAAAGTCAAGTCCAGGTTTTTCATGAGTCCAAATGCTAAATACTGAAAAATTCATGTTGCAAAATTTTACCTTTGTTTACTTTCCAGAGGCTAGAATATAAAGGCCACCGTGCCTATCTAACTTATTATAATTTTACACAGTGTTCAAAAGCATGTACAAGACATGCACATGTTCCCGTATCTGTAAAAACAGTGTGTGGGGAGACTGTGTGTGTGTGTAGGAGTGAAGTATGTGTGGATGCATATACCCTTACATATTGTAATAACATGCAATTTAAGTGAAAGTTAGGAAACTAAAGTAGTAGCTGTCATGGCTCATGCATACCAGAAGCAGGAATCTTGCAGAAGACACGGCGGTCTTGGTCAAAGGAAACAATAAAACAAGAAATGACATAATTGAGATGCCAAATTATATTTTACCTCCTTACTGTAAAGGAAGTTTAACTGATACCTGCCACAGAGCTTAGTTTTATTCCTGGCAATGTATACGGAATACAATCACAGGCTGAATGTTTGAAGAAAAAAATGCTACAACAAAACTTTTCTATTATAAATAATTACAGTTACAGAAGACTGTAAAGTGGTAAATACATTGCTAACATTTAAAAACAATGAAGTTATAGGTGGCAACGCAAAAGTTTCATAGCAACTAAAAGCTCTTAGAGCTGTAGCTGGCAAGTTAGCTCAAGTAACAACAATTAAAATAGAATAAAATAGCTGGAAGACTATAAGATCTAGTCACCATCAAGGTTTCTCAAAAGGAAAAGTTGCATCTCACTAATTTCTGGACCATGTGCTAGGCAGTGATAAAGGAGCAGATAAAGAAAAGATTTACTACTTTGATATGCAAAAGGCTTTCATTAAGGTCCATGGGAATCTACTAAAAAGCTAACTAATAATTGGGGGAGGAAAAAAAACCCAGCAAATACTCCTCCCTGCTCAACATGCATTATTTTAAAAGAAAGTATATAAAATTTTATGAAACAACCTGCAATATTCCTTGTGTACTCCAAAAATATAACATTTTCCTCAAAAGCATATCATCTTTTGGAATACAGTGGAATTCTGGTTATCCAAGAAAAGGGATAGAATTCATCAGAGTACAGATAAGGGTTATAGGATTGACTTAGCAAAAGGAGAAACCTCATATAATGAAACATAAAAAAAGAGGATAATTTCTATTATCATATGAATGCATGTAATCAAATACATCAGATGATCAAACAATGCCTGTCAGCTGAACTGCTGTGCCTTACTGCTGCATGCATCCTTGGTCCACCTAAGCTCTGAGATAAAGCACCTTTGTTCAAACTTCAAAATCTTACAGATCAGAATTAGACCTAAAGAGAAGGCCAAAGGCAGTAGAAGTAATCTTTTAACTTTCTCACTTCAGAGTTCTTCCACCTCTGTGTGAAAAACCTGGCATCTGGATACTGCTGGAAAACTGAATATAGGACTAAATGGATTTTGGTATGGATAAACTATAGCAAATTCCTAGGCTTCTAGTTCACTTAACCTATATACAATTTTATAAAATTAATTATAAGCATATGTCTCTGGGGTGAAGGGAATAGAACTACAGTTCTGTACAGTTAGGGACTTCTGACAGTTTTGCTACAAATTAACCTCAAAAGCAGAATGAAGATTTACTCTCTTAAACACTCAATTATTTCTTTACATAAAAAACTTCTACACTAAGAGTTTCGAGGAAGGAATGATTTTTTGGTTTGTGGTTTTTTTTTTTTTACTGGGGGGAGGGGCAGAACACCAATATCCTTTGAAATTCAGTATAAGGCAAAGCTCTGATGAATTTTTTCCTTTTTCCACATCACTACTAGGTATACTGGTTCTGCAAAACAAATCAAGTCTCACAAATATTTATATCATCCTTTTAAATAACACTTTTAAGATCCCCCGTGTGAAGTCAGCTAAATAGTAAAAACAGGCATTTAAGAACTGAGTGAAACTGTGTATCAATCCAAGTGTTTTACATAAGAAAGAAGAGAATCCAGTTCTTACCTCAGATGTCAGTTAAGAACATGACTTTTTTTTCCTGTCATTTTTCAGAGCAGTATCGCAACATAAATCTATTCACACTTTCTTTTCCATCTTTGCTTTTCTTCCTTCAAACTCTGTTTAGATTTGGGATTACTCCTCCCCCTTCTCCCTCCAACTTCATCTAGATTTTCTACATTCTTTTTCTCATTCCATTCCTTCTTCCAACAACTTAGAGGAACATGAGTAGCTTGTTTTTCCTAGTTAGCAGGTTTCGTTGACCAAAGGAATAACCTTGTATTAGCGACACCTCAAGAGAGGGCTTCTTTTCGTTTGAGTGTTGCCTTAAAGTGAATCCTGTATTTTCTCCATGGCAAAAAAATGGTGGATGTTCTTATCTAGAAGGATTAAATTCTTACATTTAAGATGGAACGATTAATTTATTTATTTATTTGTAGTGATGCGTATATGTCCTGGGCTAATTTGTCATAGACATGCCTATTAGCTTGTTCTGTCACATCCCTGATAACATCACTATGACTGCCTTCAGACAAAATACCCTTCCACTTGTTTGTCAGATCTATAGCAGTTGTATATCAGGATACACTGTACTGAGTTCAGACTGGGATTTTTGTCTGCCTTGCAGAACATAACAAACAAGGAATGAGATTTAATTGATTTCCCTTCATCTACAGAGAAAAACTTATCTTATCCCTCTTATCACTCTTAAACATGCACATGATAAATAAAGAAAACATTTTTCAAAATCTGAGCATTAATAAGTTGGCCAGTTAATGTAATTCACGTAAGTATTAACTGAATGTGTGAACTGCAAGGATAATGAAAAAATAAACATATAAATATTCACCTGACATTATCCACAAACAACAACAAAAATTACAGACTCTTTCAAAACATACCATAAAATATACTGCTAAATATAAAGCCCAAAATTATAAGAAAATATCTATAAAGCCCAAATTATAAGAATTTGTAAAAGCATGTCAGACTGTACAGTCTGCTACTATACCCACTGACACATATATCCCTTCTTTTTTCAGGTCTTCACATTTAATTGCTATCAGTAGTGTTGTATCAAATCCTTAAGTAATGAAACAAAGTTTAAAAGTGCAGAGACAACACAAAAGCAATATCCTTGGACAATGTTTATATAAATACACTCCTTTCTACATTGTCTTCAATGTGAAAGTTTCACTTCAAATGGGCAAAATTTACTGCTCAGCAGTGGAACAGAAATAAGAACTCTTAATACATGCATTCTACCAATACATATTTGAAAACAAAAGCCAGCTGTATTATACCTGTTGTCATGGTATCTGTGGGGATGATGCTGTAAAACATCTTGCAGGAAACGCTCCATCAAGCTACTGGTACCCATACGATTCCTACAGTAAGTGGTAAAATGTCTGTGCTGGGAGCTGAAAACATGCTGGTGAAAGATAAAACAGATGACTAGTTTAATACTACTGTTAATGCACTGGTCTGTTCCTAAAAATTACTTCCCAGGTTAAACATTAGGCTGTTGCTATGAAAATATTTAAATAAAAAGAAAAATCTTCAGCCTTTTCTGCTTTCAAGGCCTTGATTCAATAAGCTTTTTAAGCATGCTTAGGGAGTCTCAAATAATACTAAAATGTATTGAAATGCCTTTCTGAGTTAGAACCTAAATTAGCAGCTCTGACAGCTGTGCACAACTCTCTTGTAACTAGTACAAGCACTCTAAATGTATTATAAATTACTATTAAAATATTCTTGAACTTCATATGAGTAAACACCCTATAATTCGCTCAAATTAAGGAGAATTTTCATAAGCATAGAAGGTTAAAATATCTTTCTAATTAAAAAAGTCTTAAAAAGACAGGAGACTGACTGAGTTAAAGAACAGAAAAGAAAATAGTTGATCAAATGTCTTCAGTCTTGATATCTAACATATTAACCCTAATACTTTACAATATATACACCCACAGATATAAACCTAATGGATGCAATGCACAGCAGTGTGCCACTTCAGAAAAGCAGACAGCAGTAGCCATGTCACTCCACCAGCATCTTTTTACGGGTAAGAGATAAGAAGGGTATCTTCTTCTCAGGTGCATACGCTGTGCAATTCACAAATTGATTTATTTTTCATTCAGTATTGGGTGTTCAGTGTAGAGACTGATATTTTATAAGCTGATAAAGCCTTTTGGTACTCCTTGCTATCTGTTACTGAATTATGCAGAAGTCTTCTCACCCGTTCCAGATTACTGTAGTGTACATGGCAACAGTTGCAGTATCCTTGTCTATTTTGCACAGTAGATACTCCAGGCTGAGGATGTTCTTGCCCTCTTGTGCGTAAACTGAAAGAAGGTAATATTACCAAGACATGCTGGGCTGTTTAATTCATGTTCTTAACATGGAAATTCTAAATATCTATCTTATTATACAGCTGGAACAAACTTGCAAGATAAACGTTTCTATTTCAGAATTGTAATGGCAAGTAGGACCACATATTTTAATGTATTCCCAAGCAAATTTCACTAAAGAACATTTTTCTTAAATGCAGAACAAAGAATAACAGGTTAAAGGCACAGCTAACACAAACGCTAATACCAGCTGGCTGAAATCTGAAGAGACCTGTGTCTCCAGAAAAAGGCAGTCATCTTTTCAGTCTTCTGTTTTTTAGTATTTTGAAATAAAATTAAAAAAAAAAATTAAAAAAAACCAAAAACGACCACAGACAAAGAAATCTTGACACCCACACAGTAGTTTTGGGCATTACAATGCACCTTCCCCACAGTTTTTAATAGTATGTGGGTACAAGATAAAAAGGACCTCCATCATACACTTGATCTATATTGCATCATTATCATCCATTACACAAGATAATAGGTAACATTGAAAAACAGATTCTTCCTGTTTTACTTTGTGTAAGCAGTAAGCTAGATGCCAGTTAAGTCATCACCTAACTTACCTGCTATTGCTATCCTGTTGTAGAGAGCCTTCAGCACCATGTCTTTCAATTCCTGTGGGAGGGAAACCAAACCAAAAACCAGACTATCAAAGAGATGGAATAGAGTTCTGCCTGCAATTAGTTACTTCTCTTACATTGCATTTGTCAAAACTACTATTTTAAAGGAAGATAATAAGTTTAGTAAATTCCAAGAAAGCATGTAGAGAGAGATCCTTTTGTCCTCAAAATTCCTCTGAAAGCTTCATAAAATAAGCTTTACTCTTTCATGGTTGAGGTGAGTGGGAATTTTTCTACTGATTTGTCTGGGATCAAGACTAGGCAATCTACATTTATATTGCTACATCCATGGTCACTGAGATGAAATGTAGCATGTCTTAAACAGCTTATTACAGGACAAGAAAATTACACCTACATGGAAACTCTGTGGATGATTCGGAAGTCACTTCTTCTATCTAAGTTCCATAATGAAATTTAGGAAATCAAAGTATGCAAGTAGTAGTAGTTCACTACAAGGTGAACTAATGCTTCTACTGTTAATTATTACATTAAAAAAAATAATAACTGCAACAAAAACATCTACTTTAAATTTCTCACCTTGTGCTGAAGAAGCAGAAGCTTCATCAGATGGTTTGATTCTGTCAAACATCTGCAAGTAAAAAAATAAATTAACTGAGAATAAAAAATAAGAAAAACCCACAGTAAAGCCCATGCTCAAGTTCATCCTTCAGTCCAAGCTCCAAGCTGTTCAGAAGCACTATATTGTTTCAGCTATAGATCAAAACTTCACTTAACTGAAGCTGCATTGTAAAAATAAATTTCTGCTTTACTACATTACCCTAATATTATATTTGAAAATGCACATTAGCTGTGACAGAAGGGGCTAATTCCTGATCTAATTAAAGAAGTCAAATACTATACTTATGAATACAGCTTAGACTCTGTTAGGTTATTAACCAATAACATTGTCAAATTTCCTAAGTTGCCTTTACAATAAAGATGAAAGATGTACGCCAATAAAAACCACACAAACTAATTATCCAGGCTGGAAAAGTAATCCTTATTGCTCGAAGACCTGCAAACCAATACCGAATCCTACAATTTTTAATTAAAATATGACTGCGGCAACATGGAGTGCCCAAACACAAAGGGCTTCCGCATTTCACACAGTACTTCTACATTATGGATTGCAAGCATAAAATCAGCTTTCTAGTACAAACCTTAGAGGCATCAACCTTCTTCATCCACCAAAGCTGACTCCAGACTAGCAAAAACCAAATGTCGAACAGGAGGCCATTTGCAGTGCAGGACACTTATCTTTTCTCATCCCATCTGGCAACAATGAAGTTAAAGAGCCTTTTAAAATAGAGTTAATAATGCATGTTTTCCATGCCCTAAGGCACGTAAATTTTTCTGTACCACTTTGCAAACACGTCAGTCAATAAAATGGATAAAACTCTAAGTCCGCAGTACGTCCTTCTTTTTTATTATGGAAGTTGTTTTGACAGTCTTTCCTACATAAATGCTAACCATACCTTCTGGAATAACTTTGTTCCTTCTTTTTTCCTCACAGTCCCTATGTATCAAATATTGTTGCCATTTTGGATGCTAGCACTCAAAATTAAGTATACTTCTACAATAACAGAAAACAAATTCCTCAATGTTAACCAAATTGAAATGAATCTATTTTGAGCATCTTTCACAAACCTGCTCAGAAAGACAATGTTTCATTTTGCTTGTTACATAAACTAGTTAGAAATTGTATTAATACATTAACTGGAAATTTCACAGTAGGTTAGATGTTCAAATAATTTTATAAATTAATCATTATACACTCAATGAATATACTATTATCACTATTATAGTATAATATACTATTATCACTAGCATTACAGAAGGAAAACAGAAAGGCCACAATAATTTGCACAATCACTGTCACCAGCATCACAGTGAAACTATCACATCCTGTCTCAAAACTCAGGACTTGGCAATTCTTAGATCTGCTCTTGGCTTACCATTTATGTAATTGTGAGATGACAAAATTACAGTTTCAAATCAACTACTTTTATTTCTTATCCTTTATGAACTGTTTTTACAAGAATCATTCCTTCCCTTCTCCTTTCCTGTTCTCATATATGTAGAAAATATGCTCCTATATGAGGCTACATACCATCAGCTTTGACAGATGCAAGATGTTGTTTGTTTTCTTTAAACTTGCTTTGCTCTTCCTCTGACTATCCACTGCTCATTATAAAATAGCAGTTATGGTCAGAAGGAATATCTTAATATCTCAATTAAAAAAAAAAAAACCCAACAAACCATCCAATCAAAACACCAGACTCGTCCTCCTTCCCATAGTGTGTCAATTCATGTAATAATATTTAAAAAACCCACAAAACAAAAACCAACCCAGCTGCTTTTATAAACCTTCTCATCAGGCAACAGAGAAAAGCTTTCTTGATAGATTAACTGATCTCAGTCACCCTGTTCAGTGTCCTATACACAGCTGGGATCCAAAAGAAAGCTAAGGAAAAACCCACAAGACTATCTTTCATGAATGATGCGTTATGGAAAATAACTTGTTCCATGTGCTCCAGGTCAACTTACCGATTTTTTTTAGGTCCTGAGATTTTATATATATATATTCTAAAGATAAAGCTACAGATGTGAGGCAACCGCAGAGGCGGCCACCCCTTTGACACGGCGGCCAGACAGTCAGCAGGGGGCACCGCACCCATTCATCCCCGTCCACTGCCGCAAAACTGAACTGAAGCACCTCAATATACAAACACTCAGTCCCGCCTCAGAGACGCCAGGCAGCGGCAACTGCAGTATGCTGCATGTTAACTACTACAACGGTTCGTTACTTCCTTATTTCAAGGAATAATTTAAATGGTGGTGTGCTACTGAGGGTTCACTCACCTGCAAGTACAATTCTGTAGATTACACCCCCAGGTTGAGACACAGACTCAGGCACGTTTAAACCGAGCTAGGAGTGTAGTAACTTTAAACAGGACAGGATTGTGAAAATATCTATACTGAATTACTCCAGCCTGGATCTCCTCGTCCCCTTTCTACAGCTCGAGGAGATTCAATGGACCAGATTTTCTCACTGGAGGAGGGACGTGTTAGGTAAAACTTGCAAAAGCCCGGCTATCACTTGGTAACTGACAGGAAAACATCTCTGAAAGATCTTCCTCTGACACTTAGTTACAAAGCTGACAAGAGAGAAAAACCTATTCTCTTTATCTCAGTGTTTTATAAGAACCCTAGTGTACAGGGCAACGAAAAATATCTGAACTCGAACTACATAGAGCTTGCTTACCATCTGAAGTCAAGCTCAAACCACAGGCTAGCAAAGTAAAGGAAGTCTGCTATGTAGATGCCTTATGTTGCCAAAATCTGGGCAGCCTAAATGCAATCCTCACTTTACCAAAACAGGAACTACAGCTATAAATCCACAAAGAATTTTTCAGATGTCCACGCAAAGCCTGGAACATTCTAGTCCAGTTAAGATACTTCCAACTGTAAACTTCTTAAACTGTTGGATTAAAAAAGTAAATTACATCTGTACAAGCTTTAGCATAAACATCTTACCACTGAAACATCATGTAAATTGTAACAAACATAAAAACAACTGGCTACGTACAGAAATGTTTGTGGTAAATTTCTAACCGGCTACTTTAGCTGTCTCTAACGCCAATGCTTCTTTTCGGTTTTACCGAATTACTCTGTGTACAGCAGCTAAAGGATGAAAAGCCTCAGACAATCCCATTTAACAAGAGAAATCCATAAAGAGGCAACCAAAAGGCACAAAATGTACACACGCACACAAAAAAACCAGTGGTGCATTCTCGATAGTATATAAAAGCGTCAAAGGCATCAGAGAAACTCTCCGGACAGTGTCAGTCTTGCACTGCAACAGGTAAAATATAAATCAAAAGGGGCCAAAAGGCCAGTCCGAACTGCTCCTCCACAAACGCCGCAGGAAAACCTCTACTGCCCCTTCACGTGAGAAGGTCTGCGCTGGGCAGACAGAGAAAAACAAGGGGGAAAACCCTCCCTTCAACAAAGTTACGTCTTCCAACAGCATTAGCACCAACAGGGGGGCGGTAACTTACTTCAGGAACTGCTTTTGCCCCACCACCACACTCCACCAGCGCTGGCTCCAGCTGCCGTCCCCGCGCCGCCGCGCCGAGAGGCGAGTCCGCGGTTCCCCCCTCGTCACGTCTCGCCGCCCGGCCGCCGCCCGGGGCGGAGCCGCGGACAGCTCCCGGGGCCCGCCGCTAGCCGAGAGGCGGGAAGGGCCCGCTCTGTTTTGAGGGAGCGGCGCCGCGCACAGCCCAGGCGCCCGCCCCCGCCGAAGAGGCTCCCCGCCGCGGAGGAGGCTGAAGGGAAGCTGGCGGCGCGCGCAAAAGCTTCACCGAGCAGCGCGCGGACCCCGCCCCAACGGCCCCTTCCGCTCCCAGCCGGCCCCCTTCGCCCCGCCCGGCCCGGCCCGGCCGCGCAGCATTCCCCCGGCTCCCGCCGCCCGGCTCCCTCCCCGGGGCCGTCTCACCTCCATCACTTCCCCGCGAGCTCTTCCGTGCCATGCTGGGGTCAAGGGACGCCAGCCGCTGCTTCCTGCTCCGGGTCGGCGCGGCGGGGGCGGAGCAGAGGGCCGCGCTGTGGGTGCGACCTGCCGTTTACCCGCCCAAGCCTGAGGGGCTGCGCCGCCGCCGCCCGCCCGCCTTCGGGCACCCGCTTCCCTTCAGCGTCTCTCCCCGCCCGCTCGGGCCCCTGCGCGCCCCTGTCCCCGGCCTGCCGCGCCCGCGCTGCGGG
>NW_010972437.1:5949362-5980914 GCF_000737465.1 Haliaeetus leucocephalus
GGGCGGCCGGCCGCCGGCGGCCTCGGCCCTGCGAAGGGCGGCAGCCATCCCTCGCGGCGGCTGCCCGAGTGGAGCGGGGAAGTGCCCGGCGCAGCCTGCCGCCCTTTCGGCCCGGGCCGTTTTCTTCCCCTGTCGCTGTGTTACCACAGCTTGAAGGGAGGGAGCCCGAAACGCCTTTTCTCCAGCCAAGGCGCTGGAAACCGGCTCCTACAAACCGGGGGTCTGCGTCTTTTTGTCAGCTCCGGTCGGGATTTTTCTGGTTTGGGAGGTAGCGTCCTTGATAAGTTTTATTTCAACAACTGCGATAGTTGCTTTCTCCTTCAGAACACGTTATTTCGTACGCTTGAGAGCGGGCTATAGGGTTTATGCTCTTTTCGCTTTCTGTCATTAAAAATAGCTTGCTTTTCGTGGTGTACCTTGTTTAGGTAGATTTTATCAGAAAGTGAAAAGTCTCGGTTGGACTTCTTGGTTGAAATACTGCTAGATCTGCTTTTCTTTTGCTCAGAAATGGGTTTAAGAATATGACCTTAGTTCAGGTTCTTTTTTGGTTTCAATTGTCGGGTTTTTTTAACGTTTATCTAATCTCCCGTGGGAAACCACCTATTGCATACTTAATTATGCTGAATCAGCACGATTTTTTAAGTAGTCTGGGCAGACACAAAGATAATCAACACTCTTATGTGTGAAGACAGGTGCAGATATAGGCTTAGATTGTGCAATGGGGGGGGGTTGGATCTCGAATGCACCATAATACAGAAAATTTATTGCAGGCTGCTGTAAAAAGGCGCTGTTGTGTGATTATGAAACCATAGCTTAGAAATGTCCACCCACGCTGAGCAAGTAATTGAACATGAATCTCAAATGGCAGAACAGCAGGAAAAGACTTTAGGAGGGGACTATCTTAGTTGCTGTTGAATTCTTTTGATATGTACATAGATAGGAATATGTTTTTATTGCCAAATAATAAGTACTTAATACAGAACTAAAGTTGCCTGGTGATATTTTGTTGCCTGGTATAATACAGAACTTGGCAAAACTGGAACTCATTTAAAATCTGGAACTCATGGAAAGGATTTTTTAATTCAGTGTTGGACAAGTGAAAACCTAGTTTTAGATGGAATCTTATGGGTAGCAGTGGAGATTTTTAAGAAGCAGTTGTAAAATTTTGCAGATGCAGTATTTCTGTGAAGATTTTACATGCGCGAAAGCTCAGGCACGTGCCCAAATTACTGCATGTCAGCAGAGCTGCATTGTTTAAACACATGGCAAACACACTTTGAAACATGTTATCTTAGGCTAAAATAGTTTACCTTTATGATGGCTTATAGCACGCTGAATGAGTTACTGTGGCTCAGCTAACCCTTGGTAACTTGTTGAAACAAAGTAAGCTCGGTTACATAGCTGAGGTACTGACGTTTCTTTTCCAGAATGGCTCATGTAAAACAGAAGTCCTTCTTAGCAAAGAGAAGGCTATAGAGTCTGTCTTATAATGCCATATAACTTGTCCTTGGAATGTTCCTGAATATTTTTGCAAGGATAGAATGTAATATTCTGTCTTTTGGACTGTCATTCAAAGGTAGCAAAACTTAGGCTTGTGTTGCCAAGTATTTCTTGGCTTTCAACTCTTTCTGTACTTATGAACTTGCAGTTGCACCTTGAGTCAAGCTCAGGTAAGGCATTGAGAGATATCCCTTTCCCTCAGTCACCTCTTCCCCCCTAGGAACCTACTCCTCACATATGTGCAGGAACACTGAGCAGGGCTGACAAACTTCCTTTCCCCTTTTAAAAATTGTTCTCTCTCCTGGTCTAAGTGTCAGACTTTTTTCTCTTTGCCGGTATCTATACTTGTCTATTCAATTTCCATCAACTGTCCCCTACAGGTTTCACTGCTTTGCTTTCTACTTTTGCTTTGATTTGCTGTTTGTCCATTTCCATTGGCCAAATATATGTCAACCTTATACCTATGAAAAACATTAAGAAAAATTGACAAAGGTGAACAGCAGCTCTTTTCCTAAAAAGAGTCACAAATTTCTTCCAACAGTTGGGTTCAGATTGCAAAGAGAGAATGTGACAAAAGAAAAACAAGGTTGGTAAAACTAGCTGGCAGAAAGCTCTTGCCTAGATTTTTAGTTTGTTGCATATCTGCTTTGTACATTCTAATTTTAAAAGCCTAATTTATCATTAAATTGTTGTTTTGGTAAAATTCGTCAGAGGATCTGAGCTAAGCGTTGACTGACTGACAGCAGTTGAGGGCTGGGGTTTGAGCCATGGAGGGAGTACTTTTGCCAAATGTCCACGACAATGGATTGCTAGATCTAGCCTGGATTCTAACAAGCACTGCAACTTTCAAGACAGTCTGAGCACATGTGTAGATTTTATAGCACTTCACATTCTGAGTAAGCTTGGGAAAGGAGGATCTTTTCAACTTTATAGCAGAAGGGATGTTCCGTAATGCCTGGCACTACGTTAAAACCTTTAATTACTAAGTGTAAAATTCTCTTAAAAGAATTTTGTTGTCTTTCTCTGAACAATCTGATGCTGGCCACTGCCCAACATCAGATATCAGATGAATGGAGCAATGATCTGATCTTCTATGGTATTTCAACTTTTTCCATTTAATGTCAGTTCAGTTACATTTAATAAGAAGGGGGTTTCAAAGTGAAAGAAAAGAATTCCTCATCTGTGTAAAAGGCAAGGATAATCTCTTCTCCAAACAGAACTTCTTGTTTTCTTTGGTCTGCTTTACTTAGACTGTTTGCTGGGGTTGGCAGGTTGCATATTTTCTCTATTATAAGCATTTTTCTGATTTTTAAATGAAAAATATGTTTTTTAAAAATAATAATGATCTCTTATTTACTTTGGTATGGCACTGGAATTAAATGCAAGCCAAAAAGAAAATAAAAGAAAGAGTCTTATCTTACAAGAAGGCAAACTTACGGGCATTCTGCACTTTCTCACTATGTAAAACTGAGCTTTCTTTTTTTGTGTTGTACTCAAGGTTTTATAAATTTTATAATAAGAGCTTTACCTGACTTAACAATAAAAACATCCTCAATATATTGGATATCAGCTTAACCCCCAAACTTAAGGGATAGTCTAAAGGTTGTTCTTTCTATTTTTCATTCTCTTGCCAGAATTACCTTCTTAAGATTAAAAAATTGCAACTTAAATTATCATTTTAATTGCTTAATCATTTAAACAACCAAAAAGCTTAGCAGTTGTGTTATAATTGAAACATGATTGGATAGTGACCAAGGAAGAAGTTTAAAATACCTTTTTAAACTGAGAGGATTATAAAAAGCATTTTTTAAATGCATGGACCAAGAATTTTTTCCTAAAAATATTATTTTACTTTCATGTAATCAGATCTTTCATTCTTAAAAGGTTACTGGAAGTACTTCACCATTTGAATCTTTTTGCATATCTTATTAGAAGCAAATCATCCCTAAGCCTTTTTTTGACTATTATTTGAAGGCTGTGCTGCTGCTTTCATGGGGTTATATTTTCTGAGTTTGTGGAGTTTACACTTCTTTTTTTTTGCACTAAAATTGTTCTCGATAATGTATTTCTGTATACGTGTACTTTGGAGAATACAGATATTTTGATTCTAATAGTGCTGAGCAAAATTGAGATACGCTGATCACAGAGCATTTTATTACTGCTGTTACAGCTGCTGTTGCTGTTCGTTTGCTGGCAGGTCATCCAGAAAGAACAGCTGATGAGACAACTCTAATGTGTCACTTTAAACAGTATGGCTACAAAATTTATCCAAATACAGTATTTTCAGAAAGTTTCTGCTTGATGGGCTACTAATAATGTTCTTACATTGCATTTCAAATCCATACCCTAGCATTGCTGCAATTGTTTTGAATCTGTCCATTAGCTTAAATTAACATGTTTTTAGTGCTTTCTATTCTAAAAGAAAATGCAAAGAAATTAGATCAGCAGCTGAGAGGTTTGTATGCCATGGCTCTAACACTGCATGAAATTTTTCTTTACTGGACCAAGACCAACTGTGCTGTACCTAAGACAACATGGAGAAAACGTGGTCTCCATGTCCAGATAGCCCTCTTGCGGAGCACAGTGAAATTTGCTTGAGTTAAAGCAAAGGGGAAACTCGTCTCCGGATCCTTTTTCCTGTTTGTAACCTGAAAGAGCAGTCTGCTTTCAGAGAACACGTCTTTCATCATAAAATGCTGAATAGTTTACTGTTACATTCACCGTCACTTCTGTTTTCTGTTAATGATTGTTCAGTCAGTTCATCTCTCTGAAACAGCTATGCCTGTTTTTTTAGGGAAGTGACACAAAGAAAACGTCTAGGTCGGGAAGTAGGTTGGGGGTTGCCTGTAGGTGACTGCTCATGAATTGCAGGATATTCTTTGACCTTCATGTTGTGCATGGAATTTTTTTAGCTTCAAAAATAACAGTCCCTTAGAATTGCTGAATTCTATTTGCCATTGTTTCATATTTATTTTCAAAAATAACACTGATTTTTAAATTGTCTGATTGATATAGTCAGATCGACCCTTGAGAATTGGCTAAGTTTTCAAGTATATTTGTTCATTACCAAATTATTTGGAAATATACAATAATTTCTGACATGTATGTGCTAGAACATGCAGTGGAAAGTCATAAAGGGACTCCATCTCCCCATGCTGAAGGGAGCTCTACAACCCGAGGGCCTTCAGCTATGGAACAGAAAGACTAATAGGTTCTTGTATTAACCGTGGTCAGATAACATGACTGAAACACTTAGAATTATTTTCATCTGCATGGCAAAATGTTTTGATTAGCATGCTTTAAACCATCCTTCTTTTTATTATTATAGATAAGGTACAAAATTAATGTGGATTTTTTAATCAGATGTTAATGTGAGAGTCTTTAAATATTTTAAATAAGTATAGTAGATGACTATTACTCCCTTCTAGCCTACCTTACATCCTGTTGTAGTAGGAACTCCAAAGCATTTTTGCAAAAGTAAATATTAATTCCCACTTCTCCAGCAGGGAATAATGTATTTCTGATACAAAGAGGTAATTTTCTCAAAGCTTCTTGGAGGGTTATTAATTCTGTTTTTTTAAAGATTTTTCAAGCTTCCAGAAGTTGAGAACCTGCCTTGGCCCCTCAGAATATTCTGAATTAGATGTTTGTATCTATAAATTTCGGTGGAAACTGTTGTGGTTTTAAATAGATGCAGACGAATGTAAGGTGATCCTGAATGTAGACTATCTCTACAGCTTCCTTGTCTGTAGTGTAATTTGTAGGAGTCGGGGAGTTCCAAATATATATACTATTATGTTGAGTCACTGGATGTTCTGCAGGCAATTTAAGATGGGGTTAAAATGTATTCCCAAGGTAGTTAAGTAAGCGTTATTTTCCTCTGCACTGGCTGTTCTAAATCATGTTAATTTTTTTCAGTGTTCCCACAATAAACCGCATAAGATATTTTCTAACATCTGAGAGCAAGCAGACTCTCTACCTTGCTTTACCCTGGGAATAATTTAAAGAAAGATTTCTTTATCTTATTCAGGAATGAAGCAGAAAGTTAAACAAGAGAAGTTTTGGGTTTTTTCCAAGGACAAAACTTAATTTTAGACTAGCAATGCTGATAAGCAAAAACATCAGCTTTTGAAAGAAACCTCTTTCTCTCATAGTTTGAAAATATAGAGACTTTTTCATGGAAAACTTTGAAAAGAGAGAAAGAGAACTTTAGAACAAAAAGCCTTTTATTTGATTTGTGTTTCTTCAGCATTTCACATACTATTACTGAAACTGCAGTAGTTCTTTGGATCAGAGTTTAATCTCTCTCTTTTCTGGTCCATCAGTAAAACCAGAAGTCTCTTCCATGTTGTTGGATGTTCTGTGTTTCTAATACTGAAGTAATCAGTGTTCAGTTTCTGGTTTGCACCCAAGCTACATAATAATTCCCCTTTGCCTAGTTTCCATCTTGAAACGGAGAAGTGGATGTTTCCTTCTCCTTTTGCAGGGGATTAGAAGGCCTTTTCAATCTCCCTGTTTGTAGTGTTTAAGACCACCAGCTCTATCACAGTGAGCACAGTAGTCGAGAGCAATAGTCTAGCTGCAGAATAGCGAGGGACTGGAACTTGTAATTGTCTCCTCCCTGCAGATCTGCTTGTTTTGTCTGTTGTTGTTGATCATGACAAGTTTCAACAACTTAGCTGTGAATTGTTAATAAATGAATGCAGAACATGAAACTTAAATACCTCTTGGGTCATTGTATGTAACACCATAATATAATCCTATTTAAACTGTGGATTTGGGGTTTTAATCAAAAGACCTATTACATAAAAGATGGATGACTGAATCTCCAGAGTTTATACTTTGAATGAAGAATAAGATCTCAGTTCTTTGAAAGAATAGTTGTAGGCAGCTGAAATCCTGAATACGTGTGGCTCAGGTTCCTCTCTGTGCTTCAGGTTTCTGTGAACCTAGGCTGGTTAGGCTTTGGGCAGGTTTTGAGACATCTGACCCAATCTGTAAGTTGTAAATTAGATGCATAACAGTAAATTCTGGCTTCCCTTTTGAGGGCTTCCCTCCTAAGACCTCTTGAAGTGACTCTGTAGTTCCTGGTAATTTGTGAGGTGAAAAAGTACAAATTGGTTAATCCCTATAGCAGTACTAAAGATTGTGAAATATGTAGTGAAACAACTATAGTTTGCATAGCCACATTTTTGTTTCTGTAATCTCTGTAGTGCTCTCTGAAATTATTTTTTCCAAACGCTGGCATTCCTTTGTACGGGAGGAGACAGCACTTTGGCTAAAATGGAAAAATACTGTTGTTAAGTTGGCTATTCAATGACTATAATCTTTGGCACTCAGTGACATATCAGAAGGTTTGTTGTTAAGACATGCTCTGAAAATTCCATGGTTTTCAAGTGTTATCTGAGCAGCAGCTATAATCTCTTTTTTTATTGCCATATGAATACAAAATTTGAATAGCTGTGGTCTGAAAGTTATGTAGAAAATCATTCCTAGTTATTTGCGAAAAATGAGAAAAAATGCAAGTATAAAAGCAAAATCTATGGGGAAAAAAAGAAGACTATTTCTAATAGTATTTTTTCCAGGTATCATTCTTCATAATAAAAAATGTATCTTTTTCTTTCCCTTCCTTGTAAATTATTCTCCAATATTCATGATTTCATAGAATGTAACACCCTGCTGACTTTGTTTGTAGGAGTTACATGATGTGCTGCTTTTAAAGATCCTGCTCGAACTTCTATGTATATACACTCATATATATATATACACGTATAGCAATTCATTTTTATGTTTGTGTGTTTTGACCTGACTAAAGTAACAGATAGATGAAGGATTTTGGCTTCTGCAGAATTACTGAATTTCTTTAACACATTATACATGAAAATCTTCAGATTTCTAATATCAGTATAGAAAGAGGATGCGGACCTGCCTAAATGAGCCAAGCCTCCCATCATCAGGTGGTTTGGTTTAAATGTGTCGCTGAAGAGTTTTGTCGTAGTTGCTGACTATGGTATATAGTGGGCACTTAAGCCACAAGTAAACATTACAGCTTTACCAGAAGGATAGGCATGAATAGTCATTCGTTTCACAGGAAGGGAGGGAATAACCCTTTTCCTGATTGTCAGGTAGTTAAATTCTGTCTTTCCAGAGTGGATTTTAATCGATGAGGTGTTAATTCAAACAATGAGGACAAAGGAGCAGTGAAGATTTTTTTTTTTTTTTTTTTTAAAGAACGGAACTGTAAACAGCTGAATGCTCAAAAGGTAAGTAATTTCTTTCTTGTGTTGTTCTGCTTAAATTAACCCTGAGAAAAACTAAATACCTTTTGTTTGACCTAATTTGCAAATTTATGGTTGGTACAACTTAATTGAATTAATGCACATTGAATTTAGTCTGGAGTGTTAGTGCTGAGATTATCTGCACACACTAATAGGCATCTTGATAAGATCCGGTGGTCCCAGCAGTGGGAAATAATTATCAGAACTAGGAAATAATTATCAGAACTGTCAGGCAATTGTTGGTAATCTAGGTAAATTAAACCTACTTTGTTTTTGTTTATTGCTTTGTAATTTGTGCTTTGGTTAATACTGGTAAAGTATTTCTGAGGGTTTTTCCCCTATATCTTTTTTCCATACATCCTCTGCCTTTGTTTTGTTTTATAGGGTTAAAAATACCACAAAGCATTAGAAGTGCTTTTAAAACTCATTTGCTTTTCAGTAGACCTAGTTTATTCACTGCTGGACAACCCAATATCTATTATTTGTATGAAAATGCTCTCCTTTGTTCTTTTTCCATCAGATATAAAATAGTATTTCTCTGCTCTGCAAGTCCCACATGCAGTGTATGTTCATGAATGTATGTCTGTCTTCAGTATAGCTCTGGCATATTGCCATACTTAATGTAGAGTGAAAACTGCAAGACTTCATTAACTTACCCTGTTGGAAAAGCACAAATGACACGGCAAAATAAAATACAACTTCCAAGTAGAAAAAGAAGACATAGAAGCAAACAAGGTACCTTTTTGTTTTCATTAATTTTCTTCCAAGCATATAACTTCCACAAAATTATCTGAAAAGATCACACTTCTAAAATTATGTCAATGGTTAATGGGTTGCATGAAAGTGTATATTAAAAAGCCTTGTAATTTAGTAGTCAACCATTCCAGTTTTACTGTGTCTGAGCATAGAAGGAACTAAAACAAGGAAAGGTTTAGGGCCCAAGCTTACATTCTTCAGGGACTTATGACTCCCACTGTGGTTAATCAAAACTGTAGAAGAATAAAATGCTGTATTTAGCTCTAAACAGAAAACAAAATCCTTTCAGATTAAATGCAATTTTGTCTATAAAATTCTGTTCTCTTTTTTTTTTTCTCCCAGATACATTACATATGCTGGTTATACTGTGCAAATTGGGTAGCTGCTCATCAGAGCAAAAGTCCCTTTCAATTGAAAAGGAGCAAATGTAGGTAGGACAGATTGGTAGAAAATTCTTTTAAATACAGTAATCTGCTGTTCTTGGAAAAAAAATCTCATTGCTATGAAAGCTTGTCTTCACAAAATGTCTTCTGGGTCCTTAGCAGTTGTGATTTCATATTTGGTACAGTGGTAGGAAGGGTGAGGAAAATTGCTGTGTGAAGTTTAATCCTCCTTTGGTTCTGAAGGACGGAGGGGTTGAACTATCATCCCCAGTACATGTTAGAGGAGTCCCAAGCCTGCTTTAGTTTATGGTGAAGGAAACAGCTCCTTAAGGACAATTCCTCACTACCGCAAAATGGCTAGAATCCATTGCACTCTCCAGAATGCTCCCTTCACCAAGAAGGTGAAGAGCATCCGGCAAATGTGTGATTCTACTTTGCTTGCTGAGGTTTTTTTCTTTTACTGTAGATCATGTGTGAGGGTTATCTACCCAGTAATTTTGTCTTTTGTCCTACCAAAACAGTACTGAGCAAGCCCTTGAATTAACTGCCTTACAATAGCTGCATTTGGCAAGTACCTAGAGACATACAGACCCGTGCCATTACAAGCAAAAAAACCTTGGCAGATTGGCTGTTAAATGGTGCCTATATTTACCCTATCCCAATATTTACAAAAGAAGATAACTGCTATTAAAAGAGCTTTTATCAGTGAAGGTTCACCAATCAGTTACCTAGAGAAAACAGAAAATCTTTAAAATGCAAGAAATAAACAAGTGAGGTGCCAAATTATGAGGTCCTTGAGTCTTTCCATACTTTCTCCTCAGACAAACACCCTGTTCTTCTCCTATGTCATACATTCACAAGACTCATGCCCCCCTGTCCTTTTGTCGTGGTCTAGGGCTGTGTCCCACTGTAGCATAATCTCTGTACTCCTTTCATTCATAGCTTTTCCCTGTCATGTACAGGTTACCAGCATTTTAAGTTTTATTGGCAGAACAAGAAGAGCTGTCATGGAGGAAAGATAAAGCAGGGTAGTTTTGCTGGAAGGAGTTTTTGGTTCCTGTTAAGAGAATCTGTGATCTGTGGACCATAAAAAAGGTGCTTAAAACTGGTAGCCTTGCTAACCAGATGCTGAAATTTCAGGTTTGCTGCTTCTCACTAAGCACTTCTGTCTTCCATGGGTTTTTTTGTTTATTTCTTCCTAATTGTCACTGGAATTGATAGAGTTGATATCTGGGAAATTTGGAATAGACTGTATTAAATCAGTGTTGAACATTTTACATGTTTTGTATTCATGACAGAGGAGTACCACTGTTAGATTATTGCTTCCATTAGAAGATTTGATTTTTGGTAAGGGTAGACTGACATGCTCAGCTGATTTTAAAATGGTATGATGAGTGTGGTACCATCAGAGTTGGGTGAAGCTATGGTGTGTAGATAGTAGTGGAATAATATTCCCATTTTACTGAGAAACTAAGCAACATGAAGATGAGGCCTGGCCACAAAAACTCAGCAGTCCCTTTACAGAACTGGGAATCCAGCCAAGTCTCCTAAAACCCAGTTCAAATTTCAGACCAGTGTTGCACTGACTGACAGACAGAGGCACTAATTCGTGATGTTTTGTGGAGCTCACTTCTCTCTCACACAAAAGGAGATTATCTACTAATCATAAATACAAAATGAATGTATCTTACCATATGGTTACAAAATTATGCTTTCAGTGTGACTTTTTAAGCATTTTTCTGCTCTTAACATTATTTTCTATACACCAGAGTGCTTACAAAGAAATACTGTTCAACCTCTTCTCTGTGTAACAAAAAGCAGCCTACAACTGTAAGGTCTCTTTCCATTCATCAGCTACCACATCTGTTGCTTGCTTGGACACTGACCAAAATGATTCATTCACATGTCTAATTTATTTTTGGTGAAATACTGGGATTATACAGAAAGGCAATATTTCAAAACTGGGTCTAGAAAACCAAGGGAAGTTGGAAACAACTTCCTCAGCTGAAAACAAACACAGTGCTATATCATTCTGCAGCTTTATTAGAAGGAAGGCAGTAGCCAAGTGAAGCAGCTGGAGTCACACTGAAGTCACTCAACTCTGCAGATCATTCTTCCTTCTGCTGCAGAGCTCACATCCCTGATTTACAGTGCGTTTCATTCCAAAGAGCTGAACAAGGTAGGTCAATCTCTCTGTTACGTTTTAAATCTTTCCCTCCCTTCTAAATAATGTGTTTCTATAGCTACAACACCACTTGCAGGAAAATCCTGTAAGATAGTGTAGCATATACTGGCTAAAAGCTTTTTGGAAGAAAAACTGTGATACTCATTTATTTCAAAGATTATTTTGAACCACCCCTGCAGCAAGAAAAGATATAAAATTATGTGTGAATTTAATTTTTAATGACTTTTGAATGTGTTTATACACACTTCAAGGACTCTTTTATCCTGTCAGAGAATGGTAAGTGACCTTGACTTAAATCTCTCCCCCTCCCCTGCCACCTCCCCTTGTGTGTTGGTTTTAATTTTTTTATTTGCTTAGGGATAGTAGGTCTCCTATAGCTATAGCAATTCCCAGTATTATTAGAAATAAGTACATCAGTTCTTATCTGAACAGATTCTAGAACTGAAACTGGAAAATCATTTCAATTTAAGTAGCAGATTAATAAAATAATTCTGAAGAATTACAGCCTTGCAGAATTAAAAAAGGCTTCTCTGATCCAAGCTGACAGGTGTGTGTGTTTTCCCTAACCACCATGGAATAAGGTAGGATGTGGATCTAGCTTTCATTAAGTGCATGGGAGCATGTTTCTTAGGAATTGACAAGAAGATCTGAAGCCTTATATACTACTGCACAATGAGGCAGGGCTAGATTCTACCTCCTATTCAGACTTAGTGATAACCATGTCATTGTCACCTGTAGCCTTTCTAAATGTGATCTTGCAAAGCCAAACAATATCCTAGACCTGGTTTTGTATATTTACAGAAGTTTTATAGATCATCTATGAATTAAAACACATTTACTTTCTAGCTGAATAAAATTATATTACTGGATAATTTTAAATGTGTATTAATTCATAGCTAAGGAGACGAGAGTGAGTGAGGGTACGTCATGGTAAAGGAATTTGTCAGACCAGGTTTGTAGAAACTGATTCAGGATTAACTTGCTTATGACTGCTTACTTTCACTAGCATCGTATTCTTGTTTTGCCTCAGCTGAACTATGAAATGCAAATATTTTGATAACCCAATTTACTTTTGTTTAATGTCATTGCAGCTTCTGCCCAAATGTAAAACATTATCAACCACTTATGCCAGGCAGACAGGATAGACGTCCTACCAAGTTTACTTTAATCTTAGGGATTTTATATATGCTATGAGTGATATTAAAGTCCACTTCTATTGCACTTAGAATCTCTTTGAGTGTGGCATAGTGGAAGTTATTTGACTCTGGAGAATGAATTTATACTTAGATTCTCTAATTGCCTTTGTGGAAAGGGATCATAAGTGAGGGAAACTCTATGTAAGGATTCCTAGGCAGGATCTGACTACAGATTTTTACTGCACCAGTGGTGGAAGAGGAAAACTGTTCATGATAATAATGCAATTTGTACATACTATACATTATAAATTCTTCCTTTTCATTCTAAGAATTTCTTTCTCTGCTGACAACCCAATGAGCAACTTCTGAAATGCTGTTAGATTTGTGTTTCTTTCTGATAGATTGATAGAGGAAAATTGATATTTGTTTCCTAATAAAGCCATTTGTCTTAAAGAATTTTCTTCTCCTTATGTTTCTTAAAGGCCACTTGAAGTTTGTGATCTGTTCTTAGATATTAATTTTTTATTAATAACTGTACTATTCTAAGTACTAAGCAGCTATTTTTGCAGAGGACTGTAGTCTGTTGAATGGTCTTGTTATTTGCTTATTTATTCATTTTGTCTTTGGAATGTGCCAACAGTTCAGCTGTCTCTTACTGGGGTGGCTGGTTGTCTGGCTAATTTTCACTCATTATTTCTGATAATGGTTTGATTTGTGTTCATTCAGTCTGAAGCTAGAAGTTTTCACAACAGTGCAGGGCTCTGTTGTTGCTGGCTTTGCAAAAGCAAGCTGAGTGGGAGGAACAGTTTCTCATGGCCTGTTACCAGAAGAAGGAATTGCAGTGACTGGGGTGGGCAGTGTCCAAGAGACATTTGGTTTTAGAAGGGAAGGTGTCATCATGCACAGATCAAGTCTCCCACACTTGCTACTACTTTTACAGTGTGCTTGAGGCTCCTGAGACAAAAAAAGAAAGTGTCCTCAAAAGAAGCATATAGTACTTCCAGGGGAGCTCAGCTAATTCTGTGCTCTTTGTATCTTCAATATGTTCCAGAGGTTGAGGGCCTGGAGACAGAGCAAAAAGCCCTGTATCAGCCCACAGCTGCTCTTTTCCAGAGAGAATTCTTGCTGGCTTGTTGCAGCTCTTTTACACCTGGCCCACCATTTTACTGCATTACAACTCTTTAGATAAACTGAAAAGACCTGCTGCAGATACAATACTTTTTTCATTAGTTGGCACAAAGGGAAACTAACAAAACCCATTGCTACAAGCCAGGTTTGTTTGCAAGGCTTACCTGCAAAGGCCAGCACTCTAGAAGTCTCCAGTCCTTGTCAGGGACATTAGCTGGCAAAGAGTTTGCTGCCTTCTACTTCTCTTCCCCAGCCCAGGCTCTCTTGTCCCTTTCTGATACTGCTCAAAGGAAGTATTTCAAGAATCACAAGGCACAAGTATGAAGAACCAGCACCTTTTCCCTCTATTCACAAAAGATATTTGTCTCTTCAGTCTTTTGGCAAGATCTGAATTCTGCCTCCAACTCTACCTTTGAACCTACTATTTGGCTTTGGGCAAGGTACTTCTGTTCCTTTCCCTACTCTTCTTGTGTCTGTTTATTCTGTTTAATTATAAACAAGGCAGGAATTGTCTCTCATTATGTGCTTACAGTGCCTAGATCCAGTGGGGCTTTGATCTCAAAGATTAGGGCATTTGGGTACTTTCCCAACATAAAATACTTGCTTCTTTCAGCAAGAGTGAGCCTGGCACAGGAGTTTTATTCTCTTCTGAAGCTGCCTAGATGAGAGAAAGTGGTGAGTAGTAACTTCTGTACCATCAATGTAATATCACTTTCTACACTCCTATTTCTTCTATCTAGTGATCCTCTTTTAATGAGCTCAGCCCCACATCATTTTAATGAGACGTTTTGGAAATGTTAAGAATCATTGTCCATTTAAGAAAACTGAGTAACGTGTTGTTGAGGCCCTAAACTCTTAACTGAGGGTGTTGCACCATATCTGGTGGAGTCAAGTGAGAAGTGATTTGCAAAGGTAATATGGGAAGCCTGTAAAACCAGTATTTCCAAGCTCCTAATTTAACACCTTAATCATAAGTGCAATCTATTCTTATCAGTGCTAGGGAGTGTTCCCAATGCCATAGTAGGGAGACAGATAGATATCCAGCCCTCCTGAAATTGTATTAACAATATGATTTTTTTCAGTTTTGCAGGAATACAGGCAATGCTTATTTTAGACTTGATCTTAAAGTAAATGAAAGAGCCTTGTATGAGTAGGAATGTTAGAGTAACACTGATACAGAAGTAGACATGCTTAATCTACTGTACACAGTGATCCTAGTATATTAACTGTGAGGACAAAATAAAGTATGTTATCAGCTGGAATGTTTTGGTTATATACTAGCCATGTTTTGGAATTGGATGTTCTGATACACTCATGTAAGAGTATGTGTCAAAAGTAATATAACCATAGCAATATTACAATTGTGCTAGAAGAAACTGCTGATGTAGATTTAATGAGCAGCAGAATAAACCTAGAACAGAGATAATTTAGAGGGCAGTACATAACTAAGCATACTGTTAGAAGTGACTGGGAAATTAATATGTGAAATAGAATAAGATATAAGAAGGCATGTTTGAGGAATAAGTTGTGTTGCTAATTTTCTCTGGGGTTAGCTCTTAACTCTTGTTAAAAGGACTCTAAGTATAACAGATTGTAAGCTATTTTTAAATCTGTTATTTGATAGAGATTTTGTATCTTGTTGGAGACAGTTGGGTTTTTTTTCTGTAATGACCTGTTGTTACCCTGCAGTAACTTTAGAATGGCTGTTATCTAACATATGTTTAATTGGCCTTAATCAGTCTGCTGAGACAACAGTTGATAGTCTGAAGGAAATCTCTGCATTCACTTTTTATTCTCTGCTCTCACTTTGCTACTTCCTGTTAGGAGTGAGCTGTGGTTAAAGCATGTGTTTGCTGAAGGAGTACAACCATTTAAAAAACATGCTCAGAGCTGCATGATCATGTAATGGTCATATGAATGCTAGTCAAACTCTTCTGTCATCACAAATACATGAAAAATGTAAAAAGCTATGCTTGATTAGAAATACAAGCATTCATTATCTTAACAATCCAGTCACTGTGAAGCTGAGGCACTTAAAAATTTTAAATCGGGTATCTCCATTACTTTAGGTGTGTAGTTATTATGGTGGCTTATAGCCAAAGAAAATACTGCTGGCATTTGTAGAGGAATAGAAAACATGTGAAATTTCCCTGGAACAATACTTCATTAGTGTGCATATCTTACATGCTGAGGACACAGCCAATATGATATATGGTATACCTGCTTGGCTTTGTCATCCGAGAGGTGTGCTTAATGGCCCTGAGGTATGTCCTGGGCCTGCAGAGACAGATTATATATGACAAGCAAATTGTGGAGAACCATGTTTCGTTTCTTTTCAGCGTAGAGCAAACAGGCCAGAATCTGCAAGGGCTGCCCAGGTAGGTGCTGGCTCCCTCCATCACAGTGGGCATGACAGCACAGGGGAGAGCCTCTCTTCAGGAAGGGGAAGGTCTCCTAGAGGTGAAGCTGTGGTTTCTCCACTCCGTCATGGCTGAGGGGACAGTGTTATGTTTAAGAAAGGAGGATAAGACTGTGGTTGAACCACTAGGCAGGGACTCTAGGTTTAGCACCTGGTTCTATCAGAGACTTCCTGTAGATCATTCTCAGCCTTCTCGTCTGTAAACCAGACTGACGATACTTCTCACTTGAGTCCACATTCACGAAGGCTTATGAATACTGAGGTGTTATGACTGGCTATGTAAATACTTCAGCAGTGCTGACACATAGAATATAAGACCATATTTTAAATCTCAGGTGGCACTGTCTACCTAAACTTCTATTTTCACCTACTTGTAAGAATGCTTAGATTTTTTTTTTTTTTCCCCCCAGAATGGGTCCGCTTGAAGTGTTTCACAGATATCACCTGTCTGTAGTATTTGTTGTCACATGACAGACTTGCAGTGGTTACGGCACTCTTTACGTTCAAAAGGAATATTAAAAAAATATATTTCTACTTTTACGTATATCAACGAAATGGAATAAGAGCAGGAGCAAGTGCTAACTACAAAGTTGCCAAGTGCCCCGCCCCCTCCCAGTGCATAGCATCTGAGTTTCTTTGTCTTCTTTGGAGATGGAAGTCTTGGTGCTTGCAATCAGCACGAAAATAAATCATTTTTGATGATATACAGTGGCTGGTTGCAGACATTTATGAGTTACTTGATTGTGGAAATGGTATGCTGCTCAATTTCAGCCGTTGCCTGGATGATTTGTTATATTCAGGCCAGGCCTACTGTAGGTACCTTTCCTATTACAGCAGCATTATTTAGATAGAAAGTTGGGTTTTGCATTTGTTGTTTAACAGTTCTGTGGCAGCAAAAGTGCTGGTCTGAAATCATTGCTTTACCAATATTAACTGAGTCTGCTTTATAAGCGTTTGTTAATCCCGCTGTAGCACTCACTTTGTGTGAAAAGTTATGAGCCTATTATCTGGTCAAATGACTTCAATACCACAGATGAAGTGGTGTGTTATGACTAACAGGGTCATGTTTGGCCTTGCTCAAAGTTGGTTTTGGCATAAATTTTATGAGATGTCTAGCTAGTACATTGTGTATACATTTCTAACACTGCTTCACTGAGAGGTGTGATGGAGAATTACGGTTATTTGCATTCTTGTCTTGTCTGCTAGAACAAATACATCTATATCATGGCTTGAAAAGGTTTCCAGTCATATATCACATCTATTATGACCCATTCTATGGGTCATTATGACCCATTGTTGAATTCAGGATGGCTTACAAAATAATTTTGTTACCATATGTCTAATGACCGTTAAAACGATAGCCAAGAGATAGGTGTTTGTGTATGTGTCTGTGAAAGAGAAAACACACACACAAGCCTTGATTCTGCTTTTGTGTATACTAGCTTAAAGTGCTCATTTCCTAGTAGCTTTGTCTGCAGGCCCAGCTTTAAGTTTAAATTATAGCATAGCTATGATTTAATTTTGTAGTATGGGTGTATCGGGTACTTCCTGCTATAGGAATTCTACATGGAGGCAAGTGGTCATCTTGGCTTTGTTCTTTTGAGGTAGAAATATGAATCTATGACAGTTTGTAATCTCATCAGTATTCCTTGTGATTTTTAGGATCTTTTCTTATGTCTTTGTAAAATACTTGCCAGAAATATGTATATACCTCTAACAAACTTGCTCAGCCTTCTGTGTTTTGAACTTTACAGATAAACTACTTGGTGAATTTCATGTTTATGTTTTTGAAGCTAGATAAATTCAAAATTTAGCACCTCAAAAGTTCCAAGAAATTTTTTTGAGGGCTCTCAAATGAATTCAATATCCAAACAAACTTGCTGAGACACACTATGACAAGTAGACTTTAGGTGACCTTTTGAGGAACTAGTTGTTTTCCAACATTTGACTCTTGCAAATGACAAAAGTTTAAGTGAATCAATCAAATACACTTTCCTTTAGCCATAGATCATACACATGGAATGTGATACGCTCCAAATTACTCATACAGACATTAAAAGGAGGGTTTGTGTAATATATTCCCTCTATGAAGTTAACTGTTGAGACAGCCAACTCTGCAAACCATAATTTTCCTATTAAGTCAGGACCCACTGTTGTGACCTCTGAAATCAATTTAGCTGGCCAGAGGCTCTGAGCACTGTTTATCACACTGAACAAACAGATCTTGGGACTACTGCTCAAATATTTGTGTTAACATTAAACTAACATAGGCAATGAATAAGCTCTTCCCTTGGACCTCTCTGTAAATTTTGAAAGTAATGAGGACCAAATGTGAGACAGAGGTTGTGTGGGCTCTAGCCCAAACATGTGGCATAAACTAGTAGTATAATTAAGTTGGATCCTAACTTGTGTGGTGCCCAGAGAACTCTGAACCCTCAGGAAGACTTTGCATCAAGTGAAGTGAGTAGGAATTGCAACTGTTTTGTTTGTTTTCTCCTATTTTAGACTGAAAACCCAATAATTTTAATTCCAAAGCCATTCCACTGACCTCAGGGCTGAGGCGTGGAGAGGTCAAACAACTTCCCCTGGTCAAACAGGATGCATGTGGCATAGCCATGAACAGAGTCCAAAGTACTGGTCCCATGTCATAACCGTAAGGCCATTCTTAGGGTGACAAAAGCTGTTCTGTTTTAAGCAGATCAAATCATTTGTCCAAGTTGTCATTATGGCTCAACTTTATGAAATACTGTAATGGTGGCAGAGAAAACAAACTCTAGGTACTTGTAGTAAAAAACTATGAATGTGTCAATTGAGATCCGATTCTGTAATTCCCTGCTGAAGTTCAGAGAAAGATAGTTCATGTAGCACATGGTAAAGTCTCTTCCCAGCAGTTCTGTGGCTTTGTATTTTAGAAATATTTCCTAACGATCTATGTTTCTTGGTAATTCTGTTTTCTGTCCCAGCATCTAAAATGTACTAGCACCAAGTGCCAGCCTGTGATATTCCTATGAAGTCATTTACTAACTAACTTTTATTTTACAGAAGGGGACAGGAAATGAAACCTCCTGGTCAAATGTTCTGAAACCTATTTGCTTAAAATTAAGTGACTATATTCATAATCAAGCAACTGAATCAAGGAGGCTCAGTTTTCAGAGCTACTTGTGACCTCAGCAAACAGGAACAGACTCCAGTCAAACAACTGCTGAGCGTACACTTTACACAGGCTGTTTACTATTAAATAAAAAAAAAGACAACATGAAGTCTAAACTTGGTTATATTCATCCATATGCAATACAACACTGTTCTGTAACCCGTGGCTGCCCCCAAGTCCTATTGCCAGGCCTCTAACCACACTATCCTGTTTATTGAAAAATATTTTCCTCACTCTAGTTTTTTGCAACCCCGGACCAGCAGGGACCGAGCCAGTAAACTGCACCAAACCTCCCTTACCCTTTCTAGCAGTTGGCCTGAAAGCCAAGTGGAAACTGCTGGCAAAAAGTCCTGTTTTCTCTATTAAGCCTCTGTTTGCAGACAGGTTCATGAGACTCTTTCCAGTCTGGAAATTAGATCATTTGTCAAAGATCATACAGGAAATCAATGACAGAATAAGGAATAGAATTAGATTTCTTCACTTTCAAGACCTAGACTTGAACTGCAAGACAGGTCTGACTCTGAAAGTCTATTAATAAATCAAAACCAAACTCATATATTTGAGACTATGCATGTCTCAAGAACACAAGGAAACATCCCTGCTGAATGATGGTTAACGTTTATCCCAGAAGAAAAAATCTGGGTCCTTATTGATGTAAACCAGCACAGCACCATTGACAATCCCCTACCGCTTATCTTTTTCAGGGCAGGGCTTAACACTATGAGTCCTGTTATAGAAGTGCTTCATCTATGTGGATGTCAGAGGTAAAAGTTTCTGGGCTTTGCAAATGTAATTGTCAGTCTTTGCTGAGCCCAAGTCATAGAGATGCCCTTCAGCATCTGTGCACTAGGAGCAATGGCAAGCAATGTTCCTCCTGCTTTTTTGCCCCCACTGCTAAAGAGTTACTGCATTGGAAGACTAGGAGTTAGAGATAAGGAAAAATACAGGCTTGGAAAAATAATTGCATTGTAAAGGTGTGCCTCTTCAATGGAGGAGTTTTAAACTACAGGAGTCTTGGTAAATATTTGGTATTTATTTAGATATGTTTTCTTTCTCCTGCTGTACTTCATCTTTGAAATTCTAAACGTAAAATTAACATTGTTGGGCAGTAGGGAAATGTTTGTTATTGTCATTATGGTTTTTTAGCACCATTAGGAAAAAAAAAAGGATTTGGGAGCAAATGTTTGGATCCAAGTATTTTTGTGTTGTGCTAGCTCTTGAGAAATGTAAAAGCATAATTAATTAGTGACTGGAACACAGGATGTTAATCAGAAAGAGTCTGAAAAATTGGATTTTTTTTTTTGTTTAATTGCATAAATTTGATTTGAAGGTATAGTCCTGCATATAGGCAAAGACCCTTAAAAATCCAATTATTAACCCGACTGTCCTCTGAAACTGTCCAAATGTAATGTTGTTCCAGATGTTAGTGGTACTGCTCCCTGTTTATACTATTTCTCAGCAGCTGTTAAGCTATTTGAAAAAATGACTCAGATGGGTGGTACTGGTATTTGATGCAGAATCTACCCCCAAGGGGCATGTAATTACATAAAATTATATTTATTGGGCTTCATTTATCAGGACAGCAAACCAAATAACATTCCTTCAGCCTGATGTAAATTACAAAGGGCAAATGTTATCATAGCCTCTTGACAGAACAGGCTGTATTGACTGTTATTAGATTTTTTTTTTTTTATCAAGAGATATAAAATCACATGACTTCTTTTTTTTCTTTTTTCCCCTTTGCCTATCCACCTACAAATGAGAAATCTAATCCTGCTAATGTGTGTGCACATGCATATCTTCACTTGTGTGAGTAATCCTTTCAAAATAAGTGAACTACTTTTTTTGCAGGAAAGGTATGTCCATGAATACAAGCTTGCAGATGTGGTTCTGCAGGCAGTGTACTCTGGAGACCCCTGTCCTGTTCTCCTTAGTGTGCTAAAATGAATGGACTTACAGGAATGCAGGCCTGGGTTCCAAAAGTGGGCAGGCTGAATTTCAGTTTCTGAATCAAGCTAGCGCTCAGAAGTGTACCGGTGAGCTTATCTGTAGTACAGCTAATGGGCTGGTCGCATCCTGCTCTCAGGGACAGGTTTTAGTGCAGCTGAGTCCAACCAGACAATATAACATAACAGAATTTAGCAGAATATTTGTTTTGACCACGGCAGATGCTTGTCAGGCTGTGGCCATCTGTGTTGTGCTGCAGCATTGTCTGCACTGTGGAATGGACACATAACTTCGGAGTGCTTTTTCCTCTTCAACCTCTCTTTGCTATCTGTTTTCCCATTTATTTCTTTTTGTCTGGGTTTTTCTTTTGGTTTATATTTTCCTTCCCCTCCGCCCCCCTGCCTCCCTCCCACGCTCTTCCTTTGGCATTTTAGAAGAAAATTCCTGTGTGAAAAATCATGTGTACTTGTAAGTTCCAGAAGCTTTTGCAACAGAAAAAAACTGAGACTGTTGTTCTGTCTTAAAGAAAAAAGGAGACACACATATTTTCATCTATAGCTCTTACAGCATGTCTTACTCTCCTGGGAAGCTTTCTTTTCTTTCATCTATTACCTGTTTCTCAGCTCACTAGTGGAAGAATACTGCAATGGTATGTATTGTCCCTGAAATATGTTCTGTATGTTTCCTTCTCTACATCCTTCGCTGTGTTAAGGAAATCTAATACATTGAATGTATCTGAAAATCAGCATTCCTTGATACAAAGATAGATACATCATAGAGAGGAGTAAACCCATGAACTTTCAGTTGCTGGAGAAATCAGTGTCTGTGACCAAAATACTCCACAAGCTTGGTGCTAGCAACTGACAGCTAAACGGTGATAGATATGTGAAACTAAGTCAATGATTTGGGATTTTTTTTTAATGACCAAGAGTGTAAAGGAATTGCAGGTTACTATTTGCAGTGCAGTAAAACATTTCTGCTTTGACTCTTCCATTTCTTTTCTTCCCTAGAAAGCATCTGTGCAACATGACATTTGAAGATTTTGAGAACTACTCTTACTTCTATGACCTGCCTGAGGAAGATGAATCACCCCAGTCCTCCCTCAGCATTGCCCATATGATTTCCCTTTCCTTTTACAGTGTGGCATTTCTGCTGGGAGTGCCAGGTAATGCCATCGTCATCTGGTTTATGGGCTTTAAGTGGGACAAATCTGTTTCTACACTTTGGTTCCTCAATCTGGCCATTGCAGATTTCATTTTTGTTCTCTTCCTGCCGCTCTATATTACATACGTTGCAATGGGCTTCCACTGGCCTTTTGGGAAGTGGCTGTGCAAAATGAACTCGTTCATTGCACTACTTAATATGTTTGCCAGTGTTTTCTTCCTGACGTTCATCAGCCTTGACCGCTACATTCGCCTAGTCCACCCAGTCTTTTCCTACAAGTATCGGACTGTAAGGAACACCCTCATTCTTAGTGGAATCATTTGGATGTCAGCTGCAGTTATTGGTGGCCCTGCCTTATACTTTAGAGACACAGCTACGGTTCTCAACAATGTCACCATTTGCTACAACAACTTCCATGTGCATGACAGAGAACTTATCTTGCTGACACATCACATTCTCATTTGGGTGAGGCTTGCATTCGGTTACCTCTTTCCTCTACTGACCATGGTCATTTGCTACTCATTGCTGATTGTCAAAGTGAAGAGGAGAACTGTATTGACTTCCAGCAGGCTTTTCTGGACCATCATTGCTGTAGTTGTAGCTTTTTTTGTTTGCTGGACACCATATCACATATTCAGCATTGTGGAGCTGTCTGCTCACCATGATGAAAACTTGCATGACTTACTGCAGGATGGCATTCCCCTCTCCACTGGCCTTGGTTTCATCAACAGTTGCCTCAATCCAATCCTCTATGTTCTGATTAGCAAAAAGTTCCAGGCCCAGGTCAAGACAACAGTCTCTGAGGTGCTGAAATTGGCACTGTGGGAGGTGAGCCGCTCAGGAACTGTCAGCGAGCAGCTGTGGAGCTCGGACAACACCCAAGCGCCCGTGCGCTATTGTGAAACTGCTCAGTGACTGCTCTTGTCACCATCCCTCTCCAAAACAGCTGAGAGGAGATTTGCAGGTGTTCTTGACTTCACATCTGCCAGTCAGATGTGCATCTTTGCAGATACAGTTTTATGTAAACAGCTGGCTTAATTACACTTGCTGCTTTCCTTGAAAGGTTTTTAAAGGACACATCATTTGGGTGTGGTGTACTTGCAATGCACACTCAGCCTGAACTGAAAGTTGTCAGCATAAGTGGAATTGCTCTAATGGGGTTTTTGATCAGGAATGGTGTTGTAATCCAGTTGTGTTGTTGCGATTCCATACCTCGTTGATATCAATAGAGCACATAATAAAAATATTCCTCCTTGCTGTCACTGATAACACTCTTGATTGAGGCATTCTCATCGAAGAGGTTGTGGCCATATATCAATGGGTCATGAGTCTCCTGATTGTCTAGTATTGCCTTAAGTAGGAATCACTTAGCTACATCCCAGCTAAGCAAAGCTATCCGTGGCTCCACTCTGCGGATGGAGAAGAATCCCAAGACAGGGAACACTGAATCACTGCCTTCTCTTGTCAAAAAAGAAGAATATGGAAATAAATTCTTTTTTTTCCCAGTGCTCTTTTGTCTTATACTCAAACCTAAGACAGGAGATCCAGTGTTTCCTGGTCACTTATTTTTGTGCTTTTAGCACCAATTGGGTGCAAAAAACTGAGCGGACGTTTCATATAGGTATTAGGTTCCTCTGAAAAGTGCAAAGAATTAGTGAAATGGTTTCTGACAGAAGCTGAGATTAAAGGCCCCCTGCCACACTTGTTCTTTTTCTGTTTAAACTTCCAGGCTCAAAGAGGTTTACGACTATCAGTTGCTCTTTATTGCTCTGTCAAACAAAGGTAAAGAAATAATGTAACATTTTGTTTGCCTTAATGCCAATCTTCAAAAAATGGGCAGAGTGAATTAAATAATAGTCTGTTGCAAGTCTGGAGCCAAATTTGGATGACTTTACCAAATGAGAGGCAATGAGTACATCCAGGAAATGGAGTCCACTCCCATAAGAAAGATGAAGTAGTCCCAGTTATGCTGTATTCTGTTCCAACTTGTTGCTTGCTGTAGAATCACACATGCATCAATGCAGACATATATGCTGAGTGGACCAATTTATGATGCAATACCACATAACTTAAAGAGTTGAATGTAGGATAAAACTCCACTAGAAGTAAAAGCATAAAGCTTTGGGTAAATTTGAACAGGTTTTTCCTTGTTATTGGCCTAGGTATCCAGAGTAAAACTGCCTTTCAAATAATCTACCTAGTTCCTATGGCCTGCCAACACACATAAGCAGCACTTATACTGCAATTGAGGCCTTATATGTAAATATATTTGCTTTTGTATAAAATATATATTTATATATGCATGCATAAGCACATCCAGTATTGGTAGCTGTACAAATAGAAACAGTCTGACTGTGGTCTGTAACTGTTCCTTTGGGCTCTGGTTTCAGAGTTTGGGAGAGTCAGGCAGAATCAGTGGAATTTCAGTGTATTTCAGTTTGGACTGGAAAGTTGGTAAGCAGCACTCTTCCTTTGAGTCATTTGCTGCCTGGTACATAGTGACTCATCATAGTATTTTGGCACAGTGCTGCTGAATGTGCCTAAATCAAACATTTTGCAGTTCTTCTTCACATGTTCCCTGACATCTTTCTAAGAATGATGTATTAGTACTACTCTCCTGACTGTACTCCAAGTGAAGTAATAAATTTTTGTTGTTCCAAAGAGTATGTTCATTTGCTTTTCTCAGCAGCAATACACAGTGACTGTCCATTCTTAGAACAGCTCCTTCTCAAAGATTTCGGAAGATGTAAGCAAGCCCTGACCCTTTCTACTACAGGCATTAAAGTTTATGTCAGCTTTCTTCTTGCATGTCAGCTATGTGAGCACACATATTGCTATATACTGTAAAGAGATTGATTTTCAACTGAAAGAACATATATATGCTGTCTTGCATAAATTATCGAAGCCTCCCCTGAAGTAGACAACAGAGATACAGAATAGAATTGAATAGGGCTGAAGTCAGTCCTGTTCTATGGAATTAAGTGGATTAACAATTTTGCAATATAACTACTACCTCATTCACACCAGGATCAGTTACAGAATTATCTCCAAATCATTTCTGCAAGAGTAATGTGTGGAAGATACCTGAACGAAACAGATAACTCTCTAAGTTTCTGTTTCCAAAATAACACCAACAGTTCCGTGCTGCTTGGACTCGGGAATGCTCATTCAACCCACCACAGTGGAAAAAAAGCCAGAGGGGATCTCTCTTATCATGCTAAAAGATACTATAGAAAAACACTTCATAGGAAATAGCTCTATGATCAACCATTCATTCAAGAAAAATAGCTATTGACACATTTCATAATAGACAGGTTCTGGTTACTTACTCTTACCTGCTTCCTGAACAGTTTGTACTTCTGCACATTGTTATGTAGGTTAGTTTGTAACCAATACTTTGTTGAAACTGTTTTCCCAGTATTTGTATGTATCTCATATTTAAGTTCTAGAACTTTCTGGCGATCTTTCTGTTATGCGGTGCACTTGGGATAGAAGTGTCTCATTTACTCCAAGATGCTTATTTTTCACAGGCATGATGGCACAGTAATATACCAGCACATAACCAAATACTACACAAAACCCCCTGACGTAGATATATGTGGATTCTGTGGAATTCTCTTGCCCACATGCCCATCTACTTTGTAACTGGGGAGACTGTGCTCTCTAGCTTTTTTTTTTTTGGTTTGTTTCTATGCAGCAAGTTTCCTTCGAACATCAGGACAAAAAAAAAACCCCAAATGAAATGCTAACAACTGAAGAGTTTGTGCATGCATGCTTCACATAAATGAAACACACATAAAAATCCAGTCTGGCAGGTGAGATGGATGGCTTATAGTGCTGTATTTTAGCAAAGTTACAGTCTATAAATCAAACAATTTTATCCACTTAGAGATTTAATTTCAAGGTCAAGGAAAGAGTTTAAAGGTAAGAAGCACATTGAACGGGAGGTCAGAAACAGTGATGGCCAAGGATAATAAAAATTACATTTTTGTGGCAGAATGTTTATTTCATTTTTTTCTGGTGTGGCATTTGCTAATTTCTTGCTTTTAACAGCACCGTGACAGTTGCTAAAGCTAAGCTACATGATTTAGCAGAAGCGACAGCTAGAGAATTGCCACAGAAAGGGTACTGTGCATTAATCACACACAGGATTAAGCTAGTCTTTTAGAAGTTAAGTTTATGGAAGGTAGGAATGAAGCCTGTAATTATACTTACTTCCAATTCTTTAATTGCGCTTTAAACCTCTGGCAGGCAGAATTTTTTCTGAGATGAATTATAAAACAAAGCTCTTCTTCCATAATGTGAAGTTGGCAGACCTTTCAGCAAAGAGAAACAGGACCTGCTGTGCCAGATAACCACACGCAGATGCTCCGTGAAAAAAAGAACAAAAAGAGTTATTTTAGCTGCTGCTGTCAGTCTTCAGCACTGAGCATCTTCATCTCAGAGTGACCAATGTGGCACATAAAAGGCTTCCATTTCATGGTCACAATGAATTCTTTCAAACGGAAGGCCCAGAAATGTGAGTTTATCTACAAGCTTCATAACTTGTGACAGCTTTTACATTTGTGTCATTCCTACAGATCGTTTTTGGAAAGTAATTTAGTCGATAGGTTCTTCAATCTTTAAAAGATGTCAAAATCAATCTAGAAACCAATCTGGAGCCAAGCAGGCAGCTCAAACTGCTGTTAATTATGCCACTTTATCTTTGCCTTTTAATCGAACCCTTATTTTTTTGTTTTTAGCCTGGAGCATGCTTCAAGTTTAGTATACAAGAAAATTATCCACCTGCATTAGCTGTAGCCCCACAGTACCACAGCACCGGGTCAGGCAGCCGATGCCGAGGAGTCCCTGTGGCAGGCGTGTGCTGCCCCCTGGTCGCCTCGGAGCTCCCAGCACCTTTCAGGAAGGACAACGCCGCTCCCCACGGTGCCTGCCCAGGCTCTTCAAGGTGCAGGACGCACCAAGGGCCTTGGAATAGGAAAGGAGGAGCTTTTACCAATACCGTTATTTGCTGTACTAATTAAGCCCCAGAAAAGATGCGAAATCTGAAGCAAACGTTTTCGCACCTCGGAGGAAAAGAGCTCCAAGTCCAAACAACAAGAGACGAGAAGGTACCGTGGTAGTCTCAGCTCCAAGTAGTCCGTTTCATTGTATGCCTAATCATCTCTAGTGCATTGCAGTTGCTTCTAACTTACCTTCATCTCCACTCTCAGTGAAGCAGAGTTTTAGCTTTCAGCAAAAGCCACAGTGTATTTGGTTAGTCACCACCCTTATTAAGCAAAAAGAATTTATACTACTGTTTATCTGCTAAAAGAAGTTATTTTGCACCATGCCTGAGCCCTGTGCTCTTCCCTTAAAGCCATCACTCCTTCCAGAAGAATTACAGAAATTTCTAAAGATGTGACTTTCCCCCAAAATGAAGCAAAGAGCATTTCAGATTTTTAAAGCCACATAAATGTTAAATCTGGACTGATGGTAACCTCTGCTCATACTCTTGGGTGCTACAGTTGGGTGTTGTAGCAACCCTGAAATTCAGTTTTAGTTTCTGCTTTACCCATCAACCAATTTTATATTTGAGTTGGATTACACTATGATTTTGAATTAACCAGACACAGCCCAATTTTTGCAATTACATTTATTCTAGATATATCAAGACTTAAATCTTATTGAAAGCAGCTACATCCATTGATTGTACATAATCTTCAAAAGCTGTTATTCTCTCTTCCAGCATATCTGTTCCAACTTTATCATCTTCAACAACACACTGGATCTGAAGCTTTTTGATACCATAGCCAACTGGTACTAGCTTGGCTGCAAAAAAAAAAAACCAAAGAAAAAAAAAGAGCATTTAGTACTTGATTGATAGAATCTCTTAAAAATGCAGATCTAAGATTGAACTGACCAAAGTAGTTTGCAGGAGTACATAAAAACCAGTTTGTTCTGTATTATCAACTGCCTAATCAACAAAACAGCATTCATTACAAGGTGGTCAAAAGGGGTTTCTTTTTGTGGGTTCCCCACCACCCCCCCAAACCGGTGATGTGGATGTATGGGTGTTTGCTTGCTGCATCAGGAACTGTACAGGGACATGCAGGATAGCAGAGCCAAAGTTTTAAAGCTTTTAAAACCTGTATTTGAATCTTAGTCTGGGTGCTGCACTAATACACCTTTTTGACTATGCCAAGATACTGAAGTACTGTAGTATTGTAATTTCCTCGCTATTTTAGCTACCTGCATTTTCACACATCACCAAACAATGACCACAAGTCTACCTATTCATACATTATCTTAAGAGACTGCATTACCTCTCCCCTCTCCCTGCTTTGAAATTTTCTCCTACTTACATGATCCCCAGACCAAGCCATCTGCTTGAATGCTTCGAACACACTCCTCTAGTTTGGCCATGTCTGTCTCATCATCCCAAGGTTTCACATCAAGCAAGATTGATGACTTGGCAACAACAGCTGGTTCTGGGGGAAGATGGGAAAAAAGCTAGGAAATTTTCAAAAACTTATGAATATACTTGCAAACTAGCTTTACAAGAACAACTTTTCCAATTTCATGAACAAGAACCTCCTCGCACAGCTGTCACAGGCCTCTTGGTCCAACATACATTTCCAAAGTATTTAAGCTATGCATATCCCAATGTTCAAGACGTACATACTTATGTTCTTGAGAAAGTCTCATAAGAAAACACAGATTCAGAAGCCTACATTGTTTGTTACATAGGAAGTCCTTTTCAGAGGATCTGAGAAGGAGCTTAATGCTGTGTAACAGTTTATTTTCCACAGAGGGAATACTGCAACTGCTACAGTTCTGAACAGTTCCAGACCAGTAGCTGTGGAGGGACTTGCACATTGCAGCCTTTTCTCTAAACTTTTAAAAGAAAATCCTGGGGTTATCTTTTCATATAGAAAGCTCAGCCTCTGGGTAAGACAAACAAGAGTGTATTAAGCAGGACAAAAAACTGTGTTAAGGTTCCCATTTGCTATGGGAAAGGCTAAGCTCACAGGCAATTCAAGTGAAGCTAATTACTCCCATCTCATTCCAGTCAAGTTTAACTGTTACAGTTAATTAGTGTTTCTAGCCATCCTGTTCAAATGAATGAAAATTAACCAAAGCATAAAAGATAAGTTCTTGCCAGACATACTTTTGGACTTCTTTGATTCATACTGGGCCAGACGTTCTTCCCTCAGTTTCTTTGCTTCTTCGCTTTCCTGAAAGAGAAATCTAAAGTTACAGAAAAGGACCAAAACTCCACATCTTTAAAGCATTACTAAATTGACTGGCATCTGCTCAGGCAAAAACAAATCATCACAACTGTCAGCCGAAAGATGGTGATTTTTTGTTTTATTCATCATGTAACCAGTCAAAGTTAAAGTAGACAGTTCACCCCATTGCAACACATTCCTTTCCAACTCTTGAGTTTTTACCTTCCAAGCTTTTCTGTTTTGCAAACACAGCTAAATTTAAGAATCCCAATTAGATTCTGGTATTAAGGTCACAAATTTAAGTAACTTAAAACTAGTTAAGGCAAAAATCTGCATACCTGGGTATTTCTAAAAAACGCAAATATAATACAAAAAGGCCACAAGTACCTCCTCATCATCAGACCCGAAAAGATCAATGTCATCATCATCTTTGCTATCTGTGGCTGCACCTGTTGTGTCCTCAACATCAGCAGGACCGTATTTCCCCAAAGCTTTCTTCACTCCTGGCAAGCTGAAAGAAAACAGCAGATATTAAGAACCTACTCAAACGTCAATGTAAATACTGCCAATTTGTCAAAAAACCTACAAATGCATTCATAGTAAAAATGCTGTCCTAAAAAAAAAAGTATCTAATTCTGCTACTTGAAAACAGAACCTCCCCAAAGACAATGCCCAATGTTCCTGACATGCTAGCTGAGACTACAGCAAATCCCATATTCAAAGATTTTTCATCTAAGCTGACACGATCCTGGCCAACATTGCTGCTCCACCTAACTATATGGTTAGAAAAAGCTTTCTTATTGGAATAATTTATCTGCATTACATTCTGTGTAGGAAGTTATCAACTTCTTGTTCATGCTTCCCTAAAAATATTTTCATAATAGTGACAAAAAACACATTATTGCAAGGTAACTGATCCTGTGACTTTACAAGTGTCAGTGAATGCTTTACTCTGAACGCTAGCTCTCAACAGCACACGAGGGACCAGAACCCCCTGAATTAATGCTCCTATAGTTCATATAGTTCTGTCTTAGAATAAGCCCATAGTTCTGTTTCTGTGAACTGCCATTATGAGAGTCATAAAACTAGCTTTAGTTTTCAGGAACTAGTAGTTTCCAGAATGGACTTTGTGAAGCAACTTTCTCAGTCCCCTTATAGCATTTTAAGAGCTTTGGAAATGGCCTGGTGACTAAGCCACCCAACTTTACATCCCTGCAAACAGGACTGAGGCACATAGAGGAGGCAGTGTAGCAATACTGACACTACCTATGCTGTACCTTTTTAGAGAGGCCTGCAGTCTCCATGGATGTCAATACAGCACCTTTCATGAACACTAAAATCACTAAAAAAGAAAAAAAGATAACATTTGCTTTCATATTTCCCTTTCTTTATATGTGCTTCTGCATTGCAAATCATATTTTGTTTTATCTCCCGGGACTAAAAATCTGAACGAACACTTTCCTTATTTATCATCTATGTACTGTGTATTTATCGCTAAAAGCTCCTCTAACACTTTCTAGCCCATTTTCATGTTGTCTTTATGGGGTCGATTACTGATAAATTATTTCCAGCTTCCAGGATAGTTATCTGTGAAAATGGCAGCAATAAAAACTCAAGCTTTTCTTATAAGCTTTAATAGAAATGTCAGCAACTAAACAGAGACAGAATCAGGTTGCCCAAATTCTAAGTGAAAAGTGTGATGTACTGACAGAAGTCTGCTCTGCTTCCCAAGCTCTTCCTGTTCCAACGGCAACACAAAAAGCCACGTGGTACCAGGGAAAAACGGTGTTTTGTTCAAACTCGGAAAACCAAATGCAACACTTCACAGGCTAGTTCGTACGTATATTCCAGCTTTGCCATTTAACCATACCTTGCCTTCTGCTTTTCGTACGACTTAATATGATTGTACCACCGAAGAGCATGAAACAAGTCTGCAGGAGGTGGGGCAGCGATTGCTTCAAAGACTGCTATATCAGCCTGAGAAGGGACGTACCTGCGGAGAATAAGCCGAAGTTAAGCCCCTTCCTCGGTGCACGCAGGAAGACGTGAAGAAGCAGCAGCCGCTGAGCGCAGAGACGACCGCGCCGCAACAGCAGCTCGGCGCGTCCGCCTGGCTGCTGCTAGGCCCGGCGGCGAGCACCGCAGAAAGTGCGAGAAGCCAGGCGGGCTCGCCACCGCGGGCGGGCTGCAGCGGCCCGGGAGCTCGGCCAGCTCCGGCGCTGGGCCGCCCGCAGCGGCAGCTACCGGGGATCGGAACACGCGCGTGCCTGAAGGCCGCCCCCGCCCCCCCCCCC
>NW_010972437.1:5980924-5981483 GCF_000737465.1 Haliaeetus leucocephalus
CAGGCTCGCCTCCCCCGAGCCCCAGCGCTCCCCCAGCCGCCTCTCACCCCTCGATATAGCTCCTGTCAGCCAGGAAATCATTGAGGACCCGGAGGCCGGCAGCGGACTTAAGGTCCCCGAAGCCCATAACGGCGACGGCGGCGGCGCGGCACACACGCTCCCGCCCGCACCCCGAGCCCGACCGCCGCGCAAAGAGGCCCAGCAGCCCCTGCGCCGCCTTTATATAGCGGCCGGTATCCCTCCGCATTCCGCACGCCCATCGATCCCTCCGCAAGAACGAACCGCGAGGTAGTTCCTCACGGGTTGGCTGCTCCGGCGCAGGGCGTGCGGCGGACGGGACGTCAGCGCTGCGGAGAAGGATCGCAGTGATGAACGTGAAGTTAACGGCAGAGCACAGGAAGCTTTTCAGCGTTACGGGGTGCCGTAGGACTTCCTCTACTGCCGTGTCCATTCCGCCCCCGCCACGCCCCCCCCAGCCCCGCCACGCCCCGCAGGCAGCAGCGGAAGTTGCCGGAGTTGGGCGAGGAGCGAAGCGGAAGGAGACGGAAATTGCCGAGGG
>NW_010972437.1:5981791-6006280 GCF_000737465.1 Haliaeetus leucocephalus
CTGCGGGAGCGGGGCCCGGGGGGGACGGGGCGGGCAGGCGCCCGGCGCGGCGGTCCGCTGCAGGCGGAGAGCCCGCTTGGCTTCTGGCTGCAGCCGCCCCTCGGGGCGGCGGCGAAGCGCTTGGGGGGTGCGGGGGGGGGCGTGTGTAGCTTTGCGTTCGTAAACACGGACCGGTTGCAGCGGAGCTGCCACCCTTTCTCTATGGCTGCTCGTCCTTCGTCCGTGCACCTGGCAGCTCTTGCAGAGTTAGTGGCTTGAGCTGGGCTGCCAGCTGTTTACCAGCGTGACGTTCACCATTTTTAACGTGAGGTGGCATACATACCTACGAAGTATAGGTAGTTACAAGGAGAGAACCATATCTTGCAGTTTAAGAACGTAGCTTCTTATTCTCTTATAACTCCGCACGTATCGGTGCGTACGTGCTTTTTTGTAACTGACATAGAAGTTTTTACTCTGCCTGTTTAAAACCTATCAGCAAACACTTGAACTGATAAACACTTCGTGCTGTTTCCTCTCTTGCCAAAGCACCATGCTTCGACTACCTGCTGTCCGCAGGACCATAGCTGGGGTCGCCCAGTCCTCCAGAGTGTGTGGTAAGTGTCTCTAGTTGATGCGTGTGTGCATGGGGATAAAATTCATGTATGCGTCATTAACTTACTGAAGGGCATGTATGCGTGCGTTGTTCACAGCTCTGGAATTCTACGTTGTGCTGTTTCTAGAACTGGGGTTCTATCAGTACTGTATAACTGTAAGATAAGGAGTATGGGGTCTGATGGTTTGCATCTAGCAGTAACTGAAAGTTTTTGCTTTCTTTTTCCATGACTCTCAGGGCGTACAACTGCGACAGCAGCCAGCAACCAAATAGAGGTTTTTGTGGATGGTCATCCTGTATTGGTGAACCCAGGAACCACAGTACTTCAGGTGCGGGGAGTGGCATGCTGAATTTTTCTTGGACTCCCCATTGTGCTTCTTGCCAGCATGTTCTATTCTATATAGAAAAAAAAAAACCAAACCCTTTACATTGTTTCTTGCAATTCTTTAGGGGTGTTTTCACTGACTGTGATGCAATTTCATGTGGCAGAAATCCTTTGGGGAGTTCAGTGTTTGAAAAAGAAGCATTTGCCGTGATTGTCTGAAAGAGGATGCATGCAGCATGAATCCTGACTGCAAAAACCTATGCAATGCAATAACAGACACTGATAAATTCTAGTTGAAATTCTAGCTCTGAACTCTATGTGACCTGGTAGTCTTTTAGAACCTGTTCATTTTGTATCTTACTAAAGTGGTGTCTCTGGTAAATGAGGGGTTGTCTCCTTTTGGTTATTAGTTCTTATGATTCAGAATGCTGATCCTTCACTGCTTTTATTCATCTTGGTGTGGGAAGAAATAGAATCTGGATCTCCCAGCCTGTACTCAGTGTTGTTGCTTTCCAGGCCAAAATTTCAAGTAGATCTTTTTCCAGTCTAACTTCTTTTTAAGAAGCCATTAAATGGGGATGTGGTACAGTGAGTTAGAACATTAAAGCACATAGTGTTTATTTAAAAAATATATTCCTCATTCTTTGGATACAAGTTACAAATTTATTTAGGCATTAGAATACCCTCAGCAGGAGTCTAGTGTAAAATTTTCTTAAATGCTATTTTTTATTAGCTTTTTAGCTTTGCTTACATGTGATAATTTGTTGCAGAAATCATGAGTAAAATTAGATCTTGTTAGTTCATTTTTATTGAATTCAGTGGTATTTCTTCTGGCCGGCATAGCTAGTGCTATAGCATAGATCCCATCAGCCATGGGGATTTTACGCAGGAAAGGCTGTCTTTATCTGTTCTCTGGAAATTTGTCGTCTCTCTCCTCTTAACTCTTCTTCAGATATGTCATGGAAGTACGTTTCTTTGAGTTTGGGGTTCTACTGAAGTTGAAGGTTGACTATGCTCCAGTACCTTTATAGAGAGTATCCATGTTGTTGAATTATCAGAAATCATTATGCCCAGTGTTGTTTCCTTTATATTTTTCAAATGTTCCTTTTAAGCACTTTTCTTTAAATAGTGCATATGTACTTTAAAAAGTTATATGTATTGCTAGTGTCCTATCTATTAGAGAGAATTCTCTCTATTCTTGGAGGAAAGAATGAAAGAGAGGTCAGTTCTCATTTCCTCGATCAGGTACAAATTTTGGAAAAAATATATTTGTGATTGATAACCTGACATGTTTCTGCTTGATCACAAATCTTTATTTATGGTCACTTCTTAAGATGAAAGGTCAAATGCACTAACACTGTTACTCTTTGAAAAACTGAATAATGTTTTATGAGGTGAAACTGAAAGGTGTAACTAAAATTTAATTTTCCTTTGTTTCTTATTCTTTATAGGCCTGTGAAAAGGCTGGAATTCAGATACCTCGTTTTTGTTACCATGATCGTCTCTCGGTTGCTGGAAACTGTAGGATGTGTCTTGTGGAAATAGAGAAAGCCCCAAAGGTATTGTATGTGTTTCATAGGAATAGCAATTTTATGCTGTGCTTAGGGCCTAGTTTAAATCTTGTAAATAACTGTTTGTACTATTGTTAGCACACAAATTGTTGTCATTCAGCTGCTCAAAGCAGTTTTTTCCCTTCTCCCCACTGGACCACAGTGATTGCCTATGGATCAAAGTCAGTTCTTGGGTTCTTGTGGGTTATTTTGCTGCTGGACATGAGCATTAGATAGCTGTGTGTTTTCAGTCAGATATATCTTTGTTATGTAATTCAGCCTTCAGCCGCACATTTTCAGCTGATATGACACAAATGGTAAACTTCAGATACTGTATGATTCAGCTGTAGGATCAGTGTCTGCAGTGTCTTGTTCTAGCTAAGTAGAGATTGTAGTTACTTATTAGTTTATATTTTAATGCATTATGTACCATTGATGTCTGTTGCAAAATAATAGTTGACTTCAGGATTGAACGCTGTCTTCATTGCCTTATATCTGTTACAACTGACTTTCTTCTTGCTGTAACTGCTTGAATTGGAACCTGAAAGTGTAAAATTTTTAACTTTAAAAATAAATAAATCATAACTAATTTAACCTTTTTTTATAGCAGATTATTAATAAATATGGTTTCTAGTGACTTTATTGGTTAGACTTTCTTTTTTTCCTTGCAGATACCTTTTTATTTCTACAACACGTTAAATTAATAACAGATGCCTATGTAAGAGTTTGGGGGGAGGGAGAGGTTGGGGGTTGTGCCCATATTGAGAAGAAATATGTTGTGTTCATGCTTGCTTTTTATGATTATTGTAGCCAGTTGCTGCTTGTGCCATGCCAGTTATGAAGGGCTGGAACATACTGACAAACTCTGAGAAGTCCAGGAAAGCAAGGTGCCTTTCTTTTAGCCTCCTATAGCTGATTAGTTTTACTAGCTGCTAAATGATGTAAAATTGACTTGAACTTTAATTCCTGAACCCAACAGAGAGGGTGTAATGGAGTTCCTGTTGGCAAATCACCCACTGGACTGTCCTATCTGTGATCAGGGTGGAGAATGTGATCTACAGGTACAACATCCAATTAAATTGTGTATGTATTAATACTATTGTCTTAGGTGAAATTGTGCTTTCCAGCAGCCTGGATATGTCTGTTTTCTGTTGTCTGTTCTAGGATCAATCGATGATGTTTGGCAGTGATAGGAGTAGATTTAGAGAGGGAAAACGTGCTGTGGAGGACAAGAACATTGGCCCATTAGTCAAAACAATCATGACACGGTGTATACAGTGCACTCGATGTATCAGGTAATGTCCTTTATTTTTCACTGGAGAGACTACTGAGCAGGCATATTTATATCAGTTTGTTACTTGTAAAAGAAACTCCATAAGGGGCAGTCAATTTTTTTAAATTTCTTTTCTGACTGTACTGAGGAATTTTGTTTCTGGTAGGGACTGATAGTTTACCAGAGCTACCAGACAGCTGTCATACAGGAAATAGAGAGAGATGGCCAAAATGTGAAAGTGAAACCAGAATTTTACAGGGCAGAACTGGTCCTGTGGTGTTAGTGCCAGAATGGATTTTAAAAGATTGACTTCCTCAGCCATGGTTGCAAGATTTATTTATTCTTGACAACCTCTAGTAGTTACGTTTATGCTGTTCTGGCCACCAGGCTGTAACTATGACAGTGAACAGCTGAGGTGACCAGTGACCCCTAAAAAATTTAAATATAGCGTGAAGCAAGTCAGCAAAACACATGTGGTTACAGATGTTCTCTGGTTTGTGTCAAATCAAGGTTATGAATATGTCCACATAGTCCCAGTGAAAAATAATCTGAATAGTCCTGAGATTCAGTACCAGCGTACTTGAGCCAGATGGAGAAAAATACAGTATACCCGCTTAGTTCTAGAAAGAACTTGTTAGTTAGGACTGGTCTTGGATGCAGACTGTGAAATTCAATGAGCACTGAACTGCTCTGGTTTTTGATTTAACTCCCACCTACTTTTTGTAGCCCCATCTGAATGAAATTCTGGAGATGTATAGTCCTGTATGGGGTGGCACTGACTAATGCATCTAAACAATTGTTTTCTTCTTTCAGGTGTATGAACTAAGGCTAATGTTTTATCTTAAGAAAATGAGATAAGGGCTGAAAAATGTGCTGTGTTGCTATTGTACATGCCAGATTTGTTTTTCATTCTTTTTGCATCTGCCAGGTTTGCTAGTGAGGTTGCAGGGGTAGATGACTTGGGAACAACTGGAAGAGGAAACGATATGCAAGTTGGTACTTATGTTGAAAAAATGTTCATGTCCGAGTTATCGGGAAATATTATTGACATCTGCCCAGTTGGTGCTCTTACCTCCAAGCCATATGCCTTTACTGCACGCCCATGGGAGACAAGGTATGTATCTTAACTCATACTGAAGATGCAGCTTTCTCTGTCATACACTTTATCTTATGTCCATCTATGATACCAAGGGTTTTCTCTGATTTTTATTCTCTGCATTTTTATTGTAGACTTTTCTGTAGACTGAATCTAAGATAAATTCTGTTATTTACTCACAGCTTATTCCAGAAAGGAAGAATGTTATAGTTTGTAGACTATTCTTCCCTTTTTTTTTTTTTTACTCTAAAATGTTTTGGACTTGTAGGTTGTGCTGATTGCTCAGTAAAAACAATGTGTATGAAGGAAAATTCACATTCATTAACTCAGTAATTGTTGAGGATCTTAAAATAATGTTGTGAAACCAAGCTCTTACATGCATATCTAAAGCTAAACCTACAGCGCTTTTTTGTTGTTGTTTTGTTTGTTACGCAGTCTGTGGCTGCTTGTATACAGAACACTGCAAATGGTTTATTTGTTCTTCTACACAGGAAAGTAGAGTCAATTGATGTTCTTGATGCAGTTGGAAGCAACATCATAGTGAGCACGAGAACTGGAGAAGTGATGAGAATTTTGCCAAGGCTGCATGAAGATATCAACGAGGAATGGATATCTGACAAAACAAGGTATGTGGGAGGTGTTTGAACCCATGTGTGCCTTTATGCACACATTAAAGGCACGCTTTGTAGAACCAAAAATGTGGATGGTAGCACTGACTTCTGGATTCCACTGTTAATATTGTAAAGCTATAGTGAAGAATAAGTGGTAAAAGATGTTTTTAATACTGTAATTGAAGCTACTGAGTTTTCTAATGTTTTCATTTTTGTAGCTTTTTTTTTCTACAGTAACTTTTTGATTTGTATTGTGGATTTTTTTTGCTTGTTTTTGAGAAGGAAAAGTTAAACTTTCAGGGGAAATATTTCATGTGTTTCTCTTCTAATTGTTGCAAGTTGTTAAAAAACCTCAGTCGTAGAAAATATTTAGTATACACAATTATCTTTGTCTTTGCTCTTTCATAATATTAGTGGTGTTCACTTAGGTTTGCTTATGATGGTCTGAAGCGTCAGAGACTTACTCAGCCAATGATCAAAAATGAGAAAGGACTATTTGTTTATGCCTCATGGGAGGATGTATTAACTCGTGTTGCTGGTGTGGTAAGAACAATTTTCAATATGTAGTGTAAAATTAATTTCTAAAGCTGGACATACTACAATGATTAATATGAAAACATATAGAAAAGAGCTTTTTTCTTTAAGGTTAGAGGGGAGCATTTGACTTCTAATCCATTGTATTTCCACTTAAACTTCTTTTGAGTATTATTTCCTGTTTAATGGATTAGACCATCTCAAGAACTTTGTGTTGTCATGATTTCATTTGGGACATTGGGAGAGAAATTACTTTTATTTAAATAGGAAACTAAACTGTTCCTTCAGAAATTTAGGAGGAAGCAACTTCCCTCAATTACCCTGATCTATCTGAAGACTTTAAATTTATATAATCCGTGCTATCGCCACTTTTGCCATCAAAGCCATTAATTCTGTATTACTTATATCTGAATTTTGCTTGCCTCAGTGCTTTCTCTGTGTGGTGATTGATTCTGCTGCTCAAATGAAGTGCTGCATGACTGCTTTGGATTCTGATTAAAAATTTTATGTGGGACGAAGTAGGATTGAATAACTGTAATTGAACTTTCCTCAAGGATGTTTTTACCCATGGTACAGTAGCAGGGTTTGTTAAGAAAGCTATTGCTTCTCAGATAATGCCTTTGAGTTGAGTTTACTACCTGAGCTTGGGTTATGGAAGTTTGTATTCTGTCTGCACTCTAGCTTCATTAAAATAAAAGCATTCACCGATCTTTCTCTCCTCACCACACCAAATGAGAATTAGCCACATCTGAGCAATAACTCAAGTGGGAGAGACCTGCACAGAATACAGAGAGCTGTTCTTTGCTTATCATGATTTTTGAAGGAGCTGGAGTTGCTGCCTTGCAGAAGTCAGACACTGCTGATCAGTTTGTGCTACTCCAGGCCACCGGTTGCACTGCTGGCTTTGGCACATCCTAATGTTACAAACAGTTACCTGGGCCAAATGGGAATTTATTTAAATGGTTTCTTTTGCTTATGTTTATACTTTCTCTCTCCAGCTACAGGCTGTCAAAGGTAAGGAAGTAGCGGCAATTGTAGGAGGACTGGTGGATGCAGAAGCGCTAATAGCTCTGAAAGACCTCCTGAATAGAGTAAACTGTGATACGCTCTGCACGGAAGAGGTCTTCCCTACTGCCGGAGCTGGGTAAGAGTTCAGGCAAAGTTTGTCTATAATTAGTATGTTAATAGACTTATGGAAAGATTCTGAAATGACCAAGGATAGCAATTGCTGATGCATTAGCAGGTTTTGTTTGAATTTACAGTATTCATTTGTAGAGAGTATTTATGGATTGTGAGTTGATACATAGCGACTACTACAGCAAGGGTTGTACACTTTACTGTATGTTCAGGCTGCTGCAGTTTAACAGTAGGCTACTGAAAGCCAGCTACACTCTGTTGTAAGTTGGATAATTTAGTCTATTTCTATTTGTGTTGTGAAAACTATAGTACAATTATGACCTTGTAAACTGTGTAATAGTAGATGAAGTTTGTGAAGGCTGATAATAACTGTAACTGTAGGAAATACCCACATTGCAATTCCTTTAATATTTTGCTGTCTCTCATATTCATGAAAGGGAGAAGCTCTTACTTTTTATTTGGGTTAGTAATTTGGCTTGAGAAATCTCTTCTTTCCCTTTTTCTTCTTGAGATGAAAAAACATTTTGAGCATCTAGAATCTTTACTATATCTTTATTCCTTCCCTTTACTGAATTCTCATCCTCTTTCTTTCTTATATCATTTTGTTATAGCACAGATTTACGCTCTAACTACCTGCTTAATACCAAGATTGCCGGAGTGGAGGAGGCAGATGTCCTGCTTCTGGTTGGCACCAATCCACGCTTTGAGGCACCACTTTTCAATGCTAGAATTCGAAAGAGGTTTGTATTCCTTGGTGGTAAATAAGCATGCAGATCCATCTGGATTTGATACAATGCTCAGGTGGAGCTGTAGGCAGTAAGTTGAGAGCATTCATTCAGGTGGTCTCAGTGGATTTAGTTCACCTTTTAGTAAAGGGAATGGTGATATATGTATAGAAAAAGGGGGGGTCTCTTCTCCCTGTAGTGTATAGCTATGTTTTTTTTCATTCTCACTTTGACATTTTACATAAGTTCATATACTCAAGACATTTATCCCTTTGTTACATTACACAGACACCTCAGATTTTCTGTCTTACAGAAGTTTGTTAAAGCATATTCCTTAAAGAATTAATTTCAGCATCGGTTTGCTGTTTTTTGTATTGTCGTTGTAAAATATCAGACTTGCTGATTTTAGAAGCAGTCATTCAAGTAATGTGGCTTTCCTAAACTTTTGAACATAGCTAATTGAACTTTAACAAGATATTTCAGCAGGAGACAACTGAGGTTTATAAAAGCCCTGTCCTTCCTAATGCTGAGATCTTCCAAAATACATAATTTCAAACAATAGTAGCCTTAAAATTTTGAGAGGAAAAAATGCAATGAACTTTATGAATTATTAATATATTTTTTATAAGTCTGTGCTATGAGAAACTGCAAAAAAGGAAAAATTTCTAACCAACTAAATTTTTCTGTTTATCTAAGAAATAGGTGGATTTCTAAAACCATGAGCACTGTCAAATTCAGAATTTTTTCTTCCTACAAATGACTTTAACTTCAATTCTGAAGTACCTAAGAGTTAAGTCAAGCTAAAGAAAATAGTAGCTGTAGGTATGGGGTGTTTTTTGTTTTGTTTTGTTTGTCTTTGCCTAACACTGGAAAAAGTGGTTTAAAGCTGTAGCACCTCATTTTGTGCAACCTTTTTTCCACTGAATTGGCAAAAGTTTGAGGGGAGGAGGGAAATGAATTATGAACTTCTCATGTAAGGTGTGTTGCTGCACTGGTCCCAGAATGTATGTAGAGAAAAGCCCTTCTAAAAAACCCTTAAACTTGCTTAACAGTCAGAATAATGCTAAACCGCATGTTACCAAAGCAATGAATGCTGTTTAAATTCCTTTGAAAGAATTTGCATCCTATTTCAAGTTATTGCTAAAATTATAATTAGTGGCTTTGGTTGAGTAAAACTCTGTATTTATTTGATTTTTTTAAAATGTTTGCTGTGTTTTCAGCTGGCTTCACAATGACTTGCAAGTGGCCCTTGTTGGCTCTCCTGTGAATTTGACCTACACGTATGATCATCTAGGAGAGTCCCCACAGATACTCCAGGACATTGCTTCTGGAAAACATGCATTCTCCAAGGTACACACAATCTAAGAGCGTGACTGTTAAATTTCAGATGTATTGAATAATAATCTGAATTCCCCACAAAGACAGATTTGAAGAGAAGTACTATCTTGTATATGGGGTTATTGGCTTTTAATCAAATGCAGAGATGAGGTAATGATTAGTGTGCACCAAGTATGTGTGAACTGTTTAATACATTCAGGTGTGTAAAACTTTGCAGTACAGGAAACTCCTGGAATATTTCTTGATATAAACCAGGCTGTTTCAGCCGCTGCTGTTTCCACTTAAATGTCTGGTTATCAAGAGTATAGTTCTGTATTGACAGGGTAGTGTACTGCTTTTAGCAGTTTCTCTTGGCTTTATCTCTAAATGAAACAAAGACCATTTCAGAACTGTAGCTTTGCATGGAAGACTTATGTAGAAATTTTGGAGTTTATTACATTGTGTGTACCAAGAATTGTCTTCAGAGCTGTGAAATTAATTTCTTGATTCTTTACTTGCACAGGTCCTCGACCAGGCCAAAAAGCCAATGGTGGTGGTAGGTAGTGCAGCACTGCAGCGCAGTGACGGAGCAGCTATCCATGCTGCCGTTTCCACCATTGCACAAAATGCGAGGACTAAGAGCGGTGTTGGTTCTGATTGGAAAGTCATGAACATCCTCCACAGGTTTGCTTTAAAGCTTTTTTGGGAGCCACTTTTGTTCACGCTGGGCCTACACAAGTTACCACGTTGTATCTGTGCGGATTTCTTTATGTACACACAAGGGGCTTATCAGGTTAGAACCTGTAGGGAGTATAAAAAATGGAAGTACAAACTAGCAGAAACTTCATAATAAAAATGTATACCTTGACCTGGCAAACTTTTCAGGTTCTCCATGCGATTTTGCTATTCTATTATATTTAAATGTAGAATTTAAAGTTTAAATTTAGAGGTATAGAATACAAGAGAGCTTAATAACATACCACAGTGCTCAGTAGAATGCACAGCAGACCAGTGTCACTTGCTAAATGATTGCTTTTTAGCTAGGGGAAGAAAAACAAACAAAATGGCAAAAGTATTTAAATAATATGGTTTCTTATAATATTCCTTTTACTGTACTTTAACTGAATAGTTAATAGAAAAGCTTCAAAGCTTTTCATTTTAGGGCTTTTGATCTTAGTTATTCAGTTTATTGGGATATTACTCCTTTTAATAGGCAAGCTTCTCTTGGGACAGTCCTTTCCCACTCTCTTTCTAAAACTCCATCTGTCAAATTGACAGTCTCTGTAAAGGAAAAATAATTTCAGCAAATGTAGCGGCACTCAGATTCAGAGAATCAACAAAGTCCTTCTGCCAAAAGCAGCTTCATTGATGTAAAACTAGTATAGCAAGAACAGGGCTTGGTCCTCTGAAGGAAACTTGAATATAAAATCCTGCTGTTGAAACTAAAACATTTAATACCAAAACACTGATGAGTTAAAAGAATGCTCATGATACCTTTTTCACATGTGGTTTAGCAGTCTTTCATGCTACTGACTTTCATGCTTTTGGTACACCATCCTCTCTACCTTAAGTGTAAACAGCAACTTAACTTACTGGAACCTATATGTCTGACTAGGTCAGACAAACATGAGTAACATTGAAAGATCTGTATGGAGAGAATCTTTTTTCGTTTAAATATAATTGTAAGTCTGGCACCTGATTATGCAGGATTATGCAAAACTGTTTCTTTGGAAAAGAAAAAGACTGCCAGAAAATGAGAATGATTATTTCATTCTTTTAAAAGTATTTTTATTTGTGAATACATGAATCGTGTTGAAATAGTGGTCTTAAGTCTTAGATGCTTCAGAGTAGCTGACAGTCCAGTAACTGGTCTTTCATCTTCCACGTGAGTGCCTTAAATTAAAGGCCTGTTGAGTTCAATTCATAGCTGAAATGTCATCTGGAACATTAAGGTTCACAAGTGAGTTGCCTGCCAGTAGGCCCTGACCTGGAATGTCTGCCTTTATTTTGCTATCCCATCTTAAACAGGTGAGATTCCCCGTGAAAACTTCAAATGGCATTAGTTTGTCAAAATGGAAAACCAGCCTGATATTCTGTCAAATACTCTGTCAAAATTTTCAGCTGCCTTTATGCTTCATTTTTGTCCTGTTACCGTTAGACACATCTTATGTACCTCTTAAATGTTTAGTTAAAAAAAGAAGTTAGGTCTGTTTTGATGGGAGAGGGAGAATTCTGAAATAACTTGAAGTTGTAATGTGTTTGTTCCTACAGGGTTGCAAGCCAGGTTGCTGCTTTGGATCTGGGTTTCAAACCAGGAGTGGAGGCAATTAGGAAAAATCTTCCCAAAGTATTGTATCTCTTGGGAGCAGATTCGGGTTGTATAACACGTCAGGATTTGCCAAAGGATTGTTTTATCATCTATCAAGGTACTTAGTAGATGTAAATGAAGAAATGTTGCTATCTAATAGATGGAGAGAAAGCCTAAACAGTGGCATATTCTTACAAACATACCTGACCCTCTGATAAATTCTAGCCTTTATTTTCTGCCAAGAAATGGAACTTCCAACACATAACCGAGATACTGGCTACCTATTTCTTAGGTGCAACTGAGAAACTGTTGATGAGTAATAAGGGAATATAAACCAGTTTGGTCTTCTGGAGCATAGCTTCAAACCTGGCAGACAAAACAACGTTGGTTCCCAGCTGTTCTATCATAACAAAACATGGTCTTAGCCTAATTCACTAAGCATCCTTGTTCTAGGAGCCCCCCAAAGCTGAGTGGCTATAGAGACTGAACTACCATTTACTACTGCTTGTAGTCCATTCATTCTCCCCAAAGTATTAGCCAAGACAGACCTCAGAACAGTCAGTGTAATGGGTTTTATATTACTGGTTAAGTGAACCTTAGAAACTCCTTTTTTCTGGGAACACAGAAATTCTGTATTGTGTTAGTAAAACATTTATTTTCATTTTGACTGACTTATGTCTTACATGGTTGTATACTGTTTCCTCCTTCCATGTATTTAGGACATCATGGGGATGTGGGAGCTCCCATGGCTGATGTTATTCTCCCAGGAGCAGCATATACAGAGAAGGCAGCCACATATGTGAATACGGAGGGTAGGGCCCAGCAGACAAGAGTAGCAGTAACACCTCCTGGGATGGCGAGGGAAGACTGGAGAATTATTAGAGCTGTCTCTGAGGTACTGTTGCTGTTATAGATTGCTTCTAATAAAAGTATACTGAGAGGTTGAGTTCCTTATATATTGAAAAGTTTTTCCAGAAAGGAGGTACATTTTCAGGGAAATACATGACCGTAGTCTTTAAGAAGTAATGTTTTGTATTGAATCCTTTGTTACTTCTGTGAGTTAAATCATATTGTTTTCCTTTTGAGGATAGCACTAATATTGTAGCTGCTGTGTGGTATTGGAACACGTAATAGGTGAAGCTTTGTCTGCAAATTCTGCTGGTCTTCATGAAGTGCTTTAGCAGAAACTGGTGGGAAGATGCAGTTTGTTGCTTTTTAGAAATAAAACAACATGAACTCTGGGGACAGGATCTGGTATCATTAGATAAGTTCAAGTATGTGCTTACTAGTCACTGGGAACAAGATGCATTGAGAATCGCATCAACTTTTGTCATTTGGTGGTAAGCTAGGGAAAGTACAAGTGACATCTGTATGGAAAAAGAAAAGTACTTCTTGTCTTTTATTTTTTTCATTTGTAGAGCAAACAGGACAGCCTAGGTTTGTTTTTTTTTTAACATGGGGTTAACTGTAGGCATCAGAAGTCCAACAGAATACTGTGACTTTGCTTCTGTTTGTATATTATAATTGCCTGTGTTTTCAGGAGTGCAGATTTTTCCTGGTTTTACTTTAGGTATGTTAATGGATTGGTAATCTAAACCACTATGTATTAAATCCCTAGACTTGATGTCATTTCTTTCTGTGAATCTCTTAGTTGGCTGGTATGACCTTGCCTTATGAGAACCTTGATCAAATACGGAAGCGTTTAGAAGAAGTATCTCCTAATCTGGTTCGGTACGATGATGTGGAAGAGGCTAACTACTTCAGCCAGGCAAATGAATTGTCAAAGGTAACCAAACCTGAAGCATCTGAGCATGATTTAGTGCTGTTGCATAGCTGGATGCATTTTAAAGAAATAGGTCTCCTTCATATGTAGTACTACAAGCATTCTTTGACCTGCAGTGAATGCAGAATTTACTGAACAAATGCATTGATAATGAGTTCCTATCATAACGCTGACTTTCTTTTTTTTCCTGCCACAGTTAGTGAAGCAACAGCTTCTTGCTGATCCTCTTGTTCCACCTCAGCTCACAATAAAAGACTTTTATATGACAGGTATGTATAGTATAGCCTTTCCATTCTGAAACCAGCCATACATTTTACTTAGCTTTACAGAAAGATTCTTATGAGGCATTTAAAGCTTTCCACTAAGATATATGTAGGATTTGAGTCTTATGAAGAAACAAAATTTTCCAGTAAAATGATTTGGAATTTGCATAAAGCACAGACTATTGGACTGTTTTTTCAACTAAGCCATTTTCTTTCTCCTCTTTGTATGCAGTCCTGTACTAAATCTTTTATATTATGTCTGTATAATTTTGAAAATGAACAGTTATAACACACTGACTGGGGTTTTTTGGTGGTGGTTGTTTGTTTTGGGGTTGTTTTTTGTTCGTTTTTTTCAGATTCAATCAGTAGAGCATCCCAGACAATGGCCAAGTGTGTGAAAGCTGTTGTTGAAGGTGCTCATGCAGTAGAAGAGCCAGCCAGCTGCTAGAGACTAACCAGACTGCTACCACCTCCATCCAAGTATTTGTTGCAGTTCCCTGCTGTGACCGATATTTTTTTTTGTTTGTTTTCAGAATCTATTTGCTAGGTCATTGTATTTTTCTTCTCTTCATTCACATTTTCATCAGTTCAAATAGTCCCATAACATTATAGGACTGTTGTGTCTGAGAGAACATGCAGCACTCAACTCGCTATATGTACCCAGAGGCAGAGTACATGATGATTGTATACAAATAAATTATAATACCAAACAATCCATTACCTATGTAATTCATATAGCTCATGCTGCTTGCATGAAAAGAACTCAGTAAGCAACTTGGACTCAGTAAGTCTTGATTTGCTAGGAACAGGTCTACATGGCAAAAATACTAGGTTGTAACTTCTTCCAGAGTATTCCAGTATCTTAATTTTAAGCACTGGTGAGAGTATGAATATGCCATTTTTGCACTTTCAGAGCAAGTTGTCCCTCTTAAGTCAAACATACCTGGTTTATGTCAGTGTTCAGACCTACTACTGCTCTAGATATTTGTATGATTCTCCATTTCAGCTGAGAAACTACTCATGGAGGAAATAAAAATAATTTTCATGTCGTGAAAAAGAAAAGCAGTTTTCACACAGCTTCCTCATATTGAACTGCTTAAAAAATTTAGCATAAAGATAAAGGCCTTCAGCTACACCAGTTCAAATACAGAAAAGATCTTGGAATAGTTTCTCTGTGTGCTGATCTTTTCATAGCAAAGTGGGGGAAGGGGTTGTGTGTGGTGGTGTCTTTTTTTTTTTTTTTTTTTTAAGCTTTAGAATTACTTCAGAACAGTGACTTTGTTATGTTGGTTAATGTATGTTTGGAAGAAGGATAGCTTCCTCTTCAACAGGCTACTACGGCGATAAGGTTTAGAATAATCCTTCCAGGAATCATGCAAATAGGAACAGTATCATAAAGCCATCACTTCAATTTCATTTAAAAAAAAAAAAAAAAGTGTTAATTTTGCATGAGGACAAGCTAAATTTTTCAGTGTAGAATAATACTAAGTGCATGACAGTGCTGCTGTAAAAGCCTTAGCTTTATAAAATTCCTTTTTTCTTCCATGCTTGAAATTTTTCAGTAACAAGCAAGTAATTTTTTTTTAACTTGTTTTCCTTCTGCCCAGGAAGAAAACTCTTCCTAGTTATCCTGGTATAGTCCAGTGTCATTACAGTAGCTGACTAAGTCTTAAATCTTGGACATTGTTTGACTTCACCTGCCATCTTCCAGTTACCAACAGGCTCAGTTCTCTTGGTGGTACAAAATAAAGACAACTATTCACTTAATTCAAAGGTACTACTATGCATGTTAATGATACATCTAGAAATACTGTAGTCTGTTTTTAATGTGGCAGTTCACAGGACCCCGTAGCGTGTATGTCCATGTGTGTGACCAAGTAGAGCCTAAAACTTTCATGTTGTCCTTGCAGAACATTACTTCTTTAGGAGGAAGAGGGGTTTATGGCAGGGACATAGCAAAAGAAGAATGTGTGTGAGAACATATGCTAAAAGCAAGGCAGTTGGCTTTTCTCACAGATGGTAGGTTTAAGAGGAAAGGGTGTAACTGAATCCTATATTCAGTAAAACATTTGGTTCTCAGGTTCCTAGGATGAAAACCTTTTTTTTTTTTTTTTTCCTGAAAATCCATGTTGTACAAACACAGAGGAATAATTTCAGCTGTGCAACAAGCCAGTTGTCACTTCTTCAAAATTTATAAAGCTTCAAAAGCTTTAGAGATTATTTTTTTTTCTGTAAATGTTATAGCATTATTTAACTTTGGGAGCTCTGGCACACAGACTTTTTATTTTTTTGAAAGCTCTGCATCCTTCAGTTAGTGTGTATAGGAGATCCTTATTTCTATTCAAAAAGTATCTAGCCCTTACCTTGAAAGACAGGATAAGAAGTACATGTGGTGCTGTCTGTCCTGCTTTTATCTTTCCCACCTAACTAGTCACCAAGTATAGAACTTTTCAGCCAACCTTGATAATAGCAACAAGGCTCTCTACAAATTTGACTATTGGAAACTAGATAGTAAAGAGATATCAAAATTAGCATTCTTATCAACTGAGTTTACAGTGTAGCCCTTCCCTTATCTCTTCTGTTTGCTCTGGTGGCTGGAGAGTCAGCACGCATGTGGACTTTCACCCAGCTAGCGATAAAAGGATAGTAGGGGTCTGCAAAGGAAGGGAGTTGATGTAGGCTGGGCAAAGTATTGGAGCAAAAATTACAGAAAAAGGGCTATTCATGCAACTTAGTGCTGTTTATTTAAAAAAAAGTTTATGGTTAGTGCTACTACTTGCTGGTTCTGAAGCTGCAATCTTGGATTACAGCAGAGCATGCTAAGAAGGCAGCAGTGAAGAGCTGGGATGATGGGATGAACGTGCTCCAAGTATTGCTCTTGACTGTTAAAGTAAGGGCTTGTTAGCTAGGTGATACATTGCCTGAACGGTCAGTTCTGCTGATGCAGCTCACTTCCAAATGCAGTGTTGGTGGGTGCATTTATCCATACTCTGTTGGGGGGTGGGCAGGGGGTTTATTTTACTTTTATTTTAACGCGAAGACCAGAACTGAAGGAGGTTTAATTCCCCAAGTGCAGCCCTAGTACCACCTGGTGGCCAACTGGCAGAATTTCTCACTGGTTGGATTGCCCATTATGCTCCAGTAGCCTTCATCTCACTTATTCCTGTACACTCCTGCCTGCACCGACAGCAGGACAAAGAACAGGTATGTGTCTGGGAGAGAGATGGATGGGTTTAGTCATTAAGTATCTTCTCAACACAGCACTGCATAAACATAGCTCTTGTGTGCAAGCAATTAACCCCAAACATGGCTTAGATTAAATTTTGCCTTTATGTAGTCTTGCCTTCAGCAGAAGGTTATGGGGACTGGGGAAGGAAGAGGGTGTGTTAATTCAAGGTAAAACCCTACTAAGCATTGCCATTTTCAAGCAAGTTTAGGCCAGGTTAACACCAGCAGTCAGATTAAAAAGAAAAGAACTTTGTCAAAATACTGCAGGCAGATTTAAGCATCTAAGTCTAAAGCTGGGATTTTAGAACAAATTTTTTTTTTTAAAAACCCTGTTCAATAGCCACCTTCCTGGAAGCACCAGCATCCCTGCAGTTCTAGAGGGAGACTGCTTTAAATTCTGGGCAATTTAGTGAGCTTCTTACCAGACTATGTTGTCCCAAATGGAAGTCAAGTCAAACTGAGGTATGTTCTCAGCAAGACTCTGAAACAGCCAACAAAACTAGGCCATTCATAAAAAATAGTGGTAATTGACTCTTTTTAATGTATTTTGAAGTCTAGCTCAAGGCAAAAAAGGAAGTGTCTAGCATTTCTCCATGAAGTAAAAGATTTGGGATCAGTGTTTCTTCTGAGGCTGACAGATTCTTGCAAGACAGTGGCTGCTATCTGTTTGGTTGAGGGATGTGCTGTATATTACTGCTGAAGCTGATAGAAAAGCAGCTCAGATTCATAGAGCTGAAGAAAAAGCAGAGCAGCAGCCTGGCATCGGCCTTAATCCAAAGAGAAAAGGTAATAAAACCTCATCTCTATCCCTGTCCCCACATGCCTGCTCCTCATAAAATACTCCAACACTGGCTGAGCCAAAACATCCTCTTACAAAACAAGACAGTCTCTTAATAATGATTTGTTGTGTTGTCCTTTGAATATGCAATTGGAATAAATCACTTTCAGTGATGAAGGGTTGAAAGACTGACTCTTTCAAGGCACTGACAGGACATGAACAGAGAAAGTGCTAACAAGCAAACTGATAGAAGAGGACTTAATTATGACTACCATCATGGAAAAAAATGAGCCATAAGTAGGTGGGGAATTATGGAGAGCACCTAAAAGTTAAGGACTTCACTGACAACTGAAGTAAGCTTTTTATCAGGAGTACAAGAATATGTTTTATGGGGCAAGTTCTGTCAGAGTTACCTGAGAAGTTGCCTTGCTCAAGAAGCAGTTTTTAAATTCCTATTTAAAAAAACCCATCATAACCTATTATTTATTAATAGATATTAGCATAATTATTATTATTCATAAAATGTCAAATGGGCACAAGTACGTTTGGGAGTGAAACACTGAAGTTTACAGAGAGTCACAAGGAAAACTTTGTGCAGAAACAAATCCTCAATCCTTTACTGGGGGGGGCTCACACAAGTCACGGTCCTCTCTGTTGTGTAAGGTTTTATGCAAAAGACACTCCAGTAATGCATATTAGCTGATGGAATGACTCAGCAATGTGTCCCAAAGTACCTGGGTATCCCCAACTCCCCACAACAGAGAAATGGCACAAAGTCATATAAAACCTTGCGATTCAGACTCTCTCTGAGTGACTCTAATCAGCAAAGCCTGCTATGCTAACCACTGTTAATAAATGTTTTCCTCCGGCTACACGCAAACATCCATTCACAGTTCCTAATGCCGAGAAGCCTACTGAGATTTAGAGGCCTCTTTGTGTAGTAAGACACAATAGCTGGTAGAGACATCTCCTCCCTGTGATGCTAATACTGAATTTTGAATACACTTAACTAATATTTCAAAGAAATAATTTTATTTCTTCTTGTCACCTTCTGTACACCTCTATGTTTGAAATGGATCAGAGAGGAGAACCATGCATCAAAAAGAAACATACTAAGAGCAAAAAGCTTTGTGTATAACAAGTAACTTTCAAAATCCACTGGGATCTCATGACCCTAGACACTAATTAAGCCTTATGCTTTGATGTTAGCTCAACTCCCAACTATTTTTGAAAAATCCTGTCCCGCATGCTTTTAATTTCTGAATTATCCGTCACAGGATGTTCCACACCTGTGTTTGAAGCATCTTATGTGGCTACTCTCAGAAGACGTAAGAGATCGCTGATTTGGTCCAGAGTGGGAATTCTCATCTTTACAATTTGCAGTGATGCCAAAGACCCACTCTAACCTTAATGTACATGAGTAACTGAACTAACAGCAGAAAGAAGGACTGGTGATAAAGTGTGTAGCTTCTTAACCGCTTACAGTCAATTACAGTTAATGAAACATCAACAGACAGAAGCAGATAGTAAAAATACAATAGTATACCTTGAATTAACAGTGGGCTTCCCAGTAAAATGGGACTGTATTGGAGCATTCTGCTGGGACAGTTTACTCCGTTCATTTGTTTTCTATTTAAGGAAGTCTCCACAGATGCCTGTCATGTACTCTGGACAGCCTTCCCACAATTAATAGACTTACTATTTTGTCTTTGCTGAGCTTTAGGAAGACAATACCACGTATTTAATGCACATTAAAATACACATTGATAGTGAAGAACAGATTAGTTAAGTCTTAGTTAATTACTATTTTCAGTACAGTTCACTATCAATTAATTATATTATCATGCAATAGCTAGCATACGTCTGCTCCCAGTTGGTTAAATACTTCTGCAACTATACTCCTACTGAAGTCCACAGCAAAATTCCCATTGCTCCAATAAGCTTTAATGAAGCCCCTAAGACTCAGGAAAACAAGGCCAGTCATCTGTACTTGTTGCTTTGGTAGCATTTATGACTTTAAATGAAGTAAAGTGAAGTTACTCTGTTCTACATACGGTTTCTCCTATACTTTCAGCTGTGCTATCTGCCATGTAGGAGTGCACTAAAACATGGGTTTGAAGGAGTTTAGAGCTGAATTTATCCCATAACTTGGGTATATTTGCTAGAGAAAAATCCTTGGACTTTAGACAATGGTTTTAGTATAGGGACTCTGATGTTTTGAAAAGTGGCAAAAAGCATGCTGGTTATTAAATACATACTACTGCAGCAGACAGGGTAACTGAAATTCAGATATGCTAGAGACAACCACTGCAATAAAATTTCCATGTTAAAGAATTGTTGAAAAGTAAGAATAAGCATTTTTCAATAATACTAATATGCTGGGCTTTAATGGTTAGCTTGACCACAGAACTGACCACAATTAAATAGACCAATACCACATAAAACTGCTGCTCAAGACATTGCTTAAGAGAATGTATCTCATCATAAATTTGGCTTTTATTTAATGTCACCTTTTTCAGTGTTTAAATGCCTAAAACAAGATCTTCCATACAAATGTGGCTCTACATATGAAAGTCTCTAATGAACATCTACACGCTTAGAGTTGTTCCTCCCCTTCACAATCTTCACCTGCATTTTAAATAAACTGCTGATCCCTTTCACAAGCATTTGAAGACATGGGAACTGTCTCCTCAGAATGTATGTGCCTTTCAAGGAGTAATAGCAAGATGTTGACATTATAACACTATTTGCAGAAAACTCCAGACACTTTACTACATGCATAGAGTCTAAGTCACGCTTCAGAAATTCCTGAGGTCTGGACTTGGGGTGCATCTGAGCTTGGGAGAGAGTCAAGGTTCATTTCTTGATGCAGCTTCCTCCAAGTCACTGGTATACAACCTAAAGCATCTATTCCATTACTTTTATTAGACTCACAAAGCTTATTCACTATGTCACTGCCCTCTGTCTCGCTATTAGTACCAGTGAGACACATCAGCGAAGTATGCCTCATTAGCCAGAAACTAGTGATTTAGGGAAAATTAATGTTCTTTGACCACTGTCTGCTCAAGCGTACAGTAGGTTTATTGGCTGGAACAGTTGGTCCAGGGTTGTGGCCACTTTAAAGTCGAGGCAGACAGATCTATTCTGTAACTAAGAAATGGAATTTCTAGAATACTATTCTTCATGTTGTACAGGGGATGTTTCTTGCTTTGGGTTTACACACTGTCCTTGTACAGGAATCTCAGAGTCCAATTTGTTCTCCAACATAATTTCAGAGCACTGCTCTACTCTATCAAAATGATGTATCTCCCAACTTAAGTCTTGTCGATAAGGCAAACAAATCTTTTTTTAAAATCTTCTTTTAATTCTGCATTACTAAAGCTAGCAGACTTTGCTCCTCTAGGGTGTTACTGTGTAACATTTTGTTGTCAGCATAACAAAATAATATTTGCAATTTTTATTAAGTTACTGAAAAGCAAATCCTTTAAATCCTCTCAGGTAAATAAAGTTTGATTAAATAAAATCCTCCATTCATAACATACAGATTTTAATTTCTCTGTTGAATGATTACACAATAGTCCATGTAACTAAGATCTAGTGAATTTTTGCTCTTTACTTTGTCCTCCATAAAAAGATTCAGGATTTTTCACACAAGACACTAAAAAATAGCCCATTTCAGTTTTCCTATTCCAAACTAGATTCAAAATGTTTCTCCTTTCCCTTAGCATTAAAGCTTCTGGCTTTGCAACTAACACACATTAAATAGATCTCAGGATGTCACCAAAATGTGTAATGCTACTATGGTGCATGTTTAAATTTAGGCATGCAAGTAATGCGATTAAAGTCAGTATCTGCGAAGTCAAGCACATAAGCCAAATAAAGGGTTTAATATTGTTTCTGTGTTCAGGTTCTCAAGTGCTTTCATAGCCATTTCTCTAACATGTATCATCTGCATCCCATTTAAAAAAAATACTAAGATACCCTCAGTGTGCTGTACAGATATTCTCAAGAGTACCACAGAAAGACAGTATAGACCAGTTGTTCATGGTATGCCTCTTCCTAAAACACTGAAAATTTCTTAATAGTGCAATAAAAAGAACTAACTTGAATTATAGTTGAATTATAGAGAACTACTGAATTACAGTTAAAAGTAGCAATTCTCTTGTTTAACACAGTGCTAGATAGAAGACCACTTAGCGCAGAAACTTGAATTCAGGACTCTAGCAAAACCCTACCGGCTTGGTAAGAGTTTTATGCAAGTAAGTATTGAGTGATTCTTCAAACACTTCTGAATTGTTAATCAGGCCTGCAAGCACCTGAAAAACTGGGGTCTGAGAATTTGGTCCTTTATTTATTTAGAAAAAAAGAAAAGGAAATATTAGTTTATGCTGCATTTGTTGAATTTCTGAATACATTGAGATAATTTATTCATAGTATTTCAAAAGGAGTTTTTTAATCATCCCATATATGACCAGCATTTGTAATCCCTGTCATTCCTGTAATGAATTTTAGATATAGAAGTATTTTTTGTTTAAATATCTTACAAAAAGAATCATTATACTCCATGCTCCAAAGCACACAATAATGACTGGTAAGATTATGAAGTGCCCTAATTATCGCATTACTTTATACAAAATACAAAATCTTTTAAAATATGATAAGAGCAACATATTTGATTATTTTTTGTTTTTCTAATGTGAGAGCAGAATAATGCATTTAATGGATTAATAATATGATACAGAAAAACACCTCCTATGCAGTAACTCCATAGAACGCAACACTGGATTATTAAAATGTGCTAGGTAGACTAACCGTAATTTTAAAAAATTCCCACTGAACAAAAAATACAGTTTGACACAAACACCAATTGACTTATACGTTAATTCAAACTAATTTATCTAAATGAAAAACCCACTATAAACAAACTATACTAGCTAAGGAAACTCACAAAGTATGTTTTGAGAAGGGAATGTATCTAAATTCAGGATTTTTTTATTTTTTTTTTAAGATTAGAGTAACTGAACTAAAACAACATATTTTAAATTTGACAGAGGAGGGAGAGAGGTTGGTAACATACTAAGTAATTCAATACATTCATTCATATGACCTTAGTCTAACTGCAGTTCAATTAGGCTATAGCACCTGAATAATTTCTACAATGGAAAAAACTTAATTTTTTTTTTAATGTATAGCTCATTAGTTTCCTAATTATTTCCTCTTCCTTCAGGACAAATAAAAGGAACCTTTGCAGTTCATCTCTGAACAAGGCTGTGCATACTCCTATTGTAAGAAACATTATCATAGGTCTGCTGAATACAGTGATCAGTGTCTTCACCTATAGATAAACTGTAGCATCTCACATTGTTTTGACAGCATTTCATATATTTTTTACAATCTAATAAAAACATCTGCAACAAAGAAAAACAACGGCTGTTTTATATTACAAGATACTGTAGTATAAATTTAATGCATTTCTCAATTCTGTAAAGAAGTCAGGAATAATAGTATTCATAAATATCAGGAACAAAGCCCCCAAATCAAAACAGTAACTTAAAAAGAACCAAAAGAGGCTTTAGAAGCCTGCAAAGTGCTTTGAAAACATTAAAACCAAAACTCAACTATTGCCTCCAAATTTCTTGCTATGAGCTTTATTTTTTCACATCCCATCCTGCAGGGCAGACAATTGCTAAATTTATGACAGATAAGCAGAATTTCTCAGATATATATCACAGGTTCCACTCACTTGCATTAAATCCCCCATAGCTTCTCTATATGGCCTACTCTAGGAAAAAAAAAAAAAAAAGAAAAAAGCTGTTTTTTCCTACCAGTACATTCAGTTTTATTTACAATGCCTTGAGAGAAAGACGTAATGGTACAGTTACACCAAACTAGCCCACATCAATCTCAGCTGTTCTACTGAGAGTAGAAGTACCAAAAAAAAAAAGTTGCACTAACTTTCACAGTTACACATTAATTTTAGAACTACCACACAACGACAAAAAAGTTATCAACTTTATAAATTACACGAGAAAACCACGAATTTTTAATTTTTAAAGAAAAACAAAGTTACTAAAAATATATTTTTTACCGTACCTCCTTTTAATTTTTTTTTCCACAAAGCTGATCTTAACAGGTTATAAAGAAAATTATTTCTTCAGCCACATGCCTTTGTATTTTATCTTTATTTAAAATAAAAAGTCACATAAATGATAAAAAATTTGGTTTTGGCCATGTGGCTCCCTCCCCCAAATTGACACTTTATAAAAACCTTCTGTACTTTTTTTCCCCCTCCCTCTCTCCCTCTTTACTACCTCCAAGATGGTAGGAAAGTTGTTGTTTTGGAGGGCAGAGGAGCCGCTCTCTGATGTTATGTCCTCTCAGTGCCTGTAGTGGTGCTGTAGGAGGCTGCTGGCTCTCTTCTTGAGCAGCCCCAGCAGCCCTGCCTTCTTTGCTGGAGAATATATTCAGGGATTCCCCTTAATAATCACCTACCCTCTGAGCACTTTGTAGTTTTAAAATAATAAAGAGCCCCCAAAGCTTCCTCCCCACAAAAAGCAGGATCTTCTCAGAGCCAGGGGGGCAGCAGCTCCTCAGCACAGAGCCCGAGCCCATTCCCAGTCCCTCTGCTGGGGAGGAAACTCTGATCTGTCAGCCCAACAGAGGGAAAGGGGGGAGAGGAGAGAGAGGAGAAAAAAAAAGCAGCTGGAAAGGTAAGCCAGGCCCGGCCTGCATCCCCGGGCTCGCGTAGCGCGGCAGGCGGTGCGAAGGGTGCAGGGCGGGCGGGGAGGCGGGCTACGCGAGGCCGCGGATCGGCCGGGGCGGTGTAGGCCGCAGCGGGGGGTGAGGGGAGCCGGGGGGGGTTTGAGGCTTTCGGGCGCCGAGAGGAACGCCGAAGGGGGGGGTGAGACGGTCGGCGGAGCCCAGCGGGAGGGTCGGGGCGCGGCGCCGCGGCGCCTTTGCCCGGGAGGA
>NW_010972437.1:6006449-6066073 GCF_000737465.1 Haliaeetus leucocephalus
TGGCGTCGGCGGGACGGGGGCTACAGCCCGCTGGCCCCGCGGCCGGGGGAAGGGATCGCCTGAGCGGCCCCTACGCAGCAAGGGCCGTGCCTGGACTTGGGCCCTGGTCCCTCTCGTGTCCCCCGCTGGGGGAGCCTAGCTGTGCCCACGGGTCGGGGTCCGGCTGGGGTGGGGGGTCCCCGTGAGGTGCCGCTGCACCCCAGGCCTGAAAATGAAAGGATCCTTTTTTTCAGGGAAAAGAACGTCTGGTAGTTGTGAAGTGAGCCCACTGGAAAACCCACCAACGCGCTTCACCCCGCACAGGTGAAATAGCTCTCTGGTTTCTGTCTAATGTGGGAGGCGTCTAGTTTTGATCAAACGTTCCTTAGTATGTCTTTTAGCTCAAAATGCTAATGGCTTTGTACAGGTAACCTCAAATGAATTTTGGAAACGACAGTAGCGCTTACCTTAAAGCCTTATATTATACTATCTGATTAAAATATGTAGATCTATAGTTAGTTCTAACTTTGTTACTTAACAGCATACGATGAAGGTTTATTTTAAGGCTGTTCTCAATTTTTGAGAATTGGTAGACTCAAAAAGAAAACTGGCAAATTCAGGGCAACACATCATTCCCCTGTAGTTGAGTGCCCTCTCCTATGGGCACCCCTGTACTGGCAGTGTTGCACGCTAAGGCTGTACCCACCAGGTACCGCTGCTGACTGCTGCACTGGAGCGCTCGTGGTTTTTTATGAAGCTGTCACTTATAACCTGGTAACATTTTTGCAGCCATCTTCAGCCTCTTATGTGATTTGTTTGTAATATATATGTACATCAGACAAGTTTTATTAATTGTAAAGCTAAATTATTTACAGAAAGCAACCTGAAATTTACTTAGTGGGAGTTATTTTGATGTTTCAATATTATTATGGTGAGTGAATGAATTTGTATGTGGGGCCTGGTCCTACAGAGTTGCATGTACAGTGTTCTCACAGTATGGTAAATCCTCAGGTACGAATTTATTGTAATACCATATTGAACTTTGATAGCTTATACCTGCTAAAAGGCTGCTCTGTGAGGAGCTCTGCTGTTTTATTTTATTGAGTATTCCTACTGAAGCAAGAATGATATTCCTATGTTGTGTGAAAATAAGCTTGTTTGTCTTTGCAGTATTGGGACTAAAAATAAGACTAAGGCATTTTGTTTAACCACATATGCAAGTGCAGGTTATCTGTTATTCCAATAAATAAAAGAGTTGGACTTACAGCCTTTTTTTTTTTTTTTTTTTGCTTAAAGTACAGATGCAAGATATGCTGTGGTATGTTTAATATCTGCTTTCTCTCAGGATCATGGTTTTGATATTTTGAGATAACGTTTTAAAGTGCATTTCTGCGATGTTGCGATGGCCTAAATGTTCCATTTATTGTTGCATCTGAAGGCCGCCTTTCTGCAGCCCCGCTTGCCCTGGCAAAACCTAGGCCTGTTTATAGCCACATTGAAATAAGTGGGCTTCTGTGCAAGCATGAGAATATGCCTGTGAGGATGTGATTGCAGGACTGGGGCCTGAGACCTTCTGCTCAAATAGAGAAATCCTTGTTCAAAAGAATTCCAAAGATATGGAGCCTATCTTGAACCTTAGGTCAGGAATAGCCATATTTAGGAAATTATTTTATTGAAATCTTCAGGAGTGTGCACTTAGCGACAGTTACGAATCTTCCTACTTAACATCTTTTCTCTCTAGAAGTCCTTTGAAGTTTCTGAAATTCCAAGAGTCTTAAATGTTTGGGTTTTTTTAGGCTTTGGGCTGTCTTTGTCATGTTTTCTTTAAGGCACTATTTATCAGATGAGTGAATCAGCTGAAATTAAAATTCCTGCTTAAGTTCATTTTGTGTGGGAAAACAAAAAGTAGAACCTGTTCAGTTTTGGAACAAAAAGAGTTATTTTCCCTCCTCTTAGTTATGTTTTCTGCTGTTGATTGAAACTTTTTACAAGTCTTGTAAGTTCTCTAGCCATTATTATTATTAGGAATAATACATAAATTTAATTCTATATTTATTGCATTCTATTCTGAAGCATAATCTATATTACCAGTATTGCCTAAAATATACTGCTGCTTTTCTGTTAATATATCGGACATCCTTATGCAATATAAACTGCCTTTTTGCAGAGTTGAAGTAATAAGCTTTCTAAAAAGGCAGAATGAGGACAACGTTGCTGCTTCTGTCTTCCTAGGTAGATTTTAACATATGAAAAAAAGTAGTCCAAAATATGATTCCAGGTGGTAACTCAAAATGTCTAGTAAGATCTTAACATGTTAAGTGCCTTGATCTGTCAGGGTACTTGCATGTGTGTGCGGTACCTTGACTTGTATGGGGCTCTTCGGAGGTGGTCTTGAGTAAGGATTGTACTCTAGTTAATAAAAGTGTTCCCTACAGGAACTCTTGTAGTTGACTTTGGTTGCTTCCCAGTGTTTTCCGTTTCAATTTGGATGCTTTTACTAACAAAAAGACTCTTGTTCCCAGAATTATAGCAGGTTTGGTTTGGTAGCTGAGTGTAGTAGAGAATTGAGCTGTTAAATGACCAGAACTAAGCCAAAGTTATGGTTAGATCACAGAACGGGGACAGAAGTTACAACTTTATGGTGTTGATGTGGTGCAGCTTCTCTTGCTAGAACAGAGCACTTCACAGAAGAGGTAATAGTTGCCTGAAGTCTTAATATGAAATAGAAAAAAGGAATGTTTTTGCTTTCTCTCTGATAGTATAGTTTTTACTAATACTGACTGAAAGGTTTTACTGTAAGGTGGCTTTAAATGTGTGTCTTTTTGCAATGATTTTTATGGTCTCTGTTCATCTCTGAGTGGATGAAATTCCACGTTGCCCAAACATCTTAAAATCTATGTATTTACTGTTAGTCTCAGCAAAAGGGTCAGACAGTGGCAAAGGAGGGAATTGTTCTTTCTTGGTCGAGGAATAAACAAAACTACTAGTTATGCTATGTGTGTTTGTGGAAAAGCTGAGGTTCTTGGAGCTCCATGTTCCATTTCTGGCCCCAAGCTGATGGTTTTGGAAGCGTATGTAGATGATTGTACCTTGTCTGTGAGATATCATGAACACACCGAGCAATTTAACATAAAGTCTGCGCTGGTATTAGCAAGTGCAAAACAACACAGTTAAGACCTCTTTAATCGTGGCTTTTGTTTGGATGCAACATGTGAAGCTCTGAGCTCAGTCCTCTTAATTTTACATCTTTTAACCACTGATATATAATTGCCTTGCAATTTACAACGCATTTGGGGATTCCATTGCCTAAAAGGGTCTTATGTACGTTGAATGTCAAGTTCTGAGCGTATGTTTAAGAATGTATCCTACCCACATGATTTAAAATATTCTAATATTTTCAGCATGGTGTTTTCTCAAAATTACCAATTGAGTTTTGAGGCTATAATGCTTTGGGCTTTCTAATAGTGAGTAGGCCGTTAACTTCTCTGTAGACTACAGATGATGTCAGGTACCAAATTTCTGTATGACATAATGCTGATACTCAGTATGGTCTAGCAAAGATTGCCTCCCCAAGTTTGCTGCTGCACTGTTTCCCAGCCTCTCTGAAGGACTCTTTAACTGTTTTGGGAGCGGGTACGTGGAGTGCAGGGCTACGGCTTTGTTGTCTTGGAGCTGATGTGCGCTGCAAGGGAACTGATTATGCCTGCTTGCCAGTACTAAAAGCAGTTGGGAGCTGGCTTCTTCCTATGCCTGACAGCAGGTACTGGCAGTTGCGCAGGTGTGTGCCTGTGTGTATTTAAGTCTTTCATTTCTCTTTTTACAGTCACTTTGCAAACGACCTTCTGTTGTCTTATTGACCACCAGTGGCTGCACTCAGCAGGCCAAGTAGCTCTGCTTTAAGTGGTGATGTCCCAGAGTGTGGCTTTGCTCTGTGTCCTGCCTGTCCTCGCTATAAAACCTTGCTGGGAAGCTAAGTTTGTTGCTCGTCACATGTCCAGATAGGGCTTTCGCCAGAGGGAGGAGATTTTCGTCCAGTCAACTGCTCAGGAATAAAAAATTGGAGAAGGGAAGAAATGAATGCGTTACCAAATTATATATGTTAGTGATAACCTCATAAGAATACAAGAAGTACCCTCCTGGGTCAGATCAGGGGTCGATCCAACCTAGTGTTCTGTCTTGGGCAGTAGGAGTAAGTGATGCTATTTAGGAAAAGCCTGAAAGCCCAGCCACTTTTTGTGTTTTCTTCTCTTACTCTTTCACTATCCGTATTTGTTATATTAGGCATGCTAGCAGGTACGTCATTTATGTCCCCACTGTCTATGAACTTTTCTATTGTCTTTTTGAAGCTGATGATACTGTCTGCTTCCACAGCCTCTTTGACAGCAAGTTCCAGCAGTTCACTACCTGTGAATAATAAAAATGAAGAAGTACTACTTTAGTAAGAGTTTGCCTCAAAACATATTAGCTTCATCAAGTACCCCTAGCTTTAATATTGTGTGATATGGTATATGACTGTTCTATATTCACCTTATCCTCTAGTATGATTTTTTTAAACTTCAGTAATATCTTACATCATTTGGCAATGGCACACATTTTTGGATTCTCTTCTGTTCTTTGCCCCCTTGCTTCTGACTAGCTTAGAATCTTTTATTTAGAAGCAATTGTTTAAGGAAAATCTAGGTTCCTCAAGAAGCAGTCTTTGGTTCATGGGTAGTGGCTAAAGCTAGTCTGAGCATATGCAAGCATAAATTATGTTTCTGTTGAACCTTTCTGCAGCTTCATTGTAGAGTATAAATGCAAAACCCAAAACAGCTTCCAGAAAGTTTTGTACCCTGATATTTTTGCAGTGAAGTACAGCTGCTTAAGCATTTGATTTTTCCAGGGGAAGTCCATGTTTCCGTCATCTCTTACTGAATCCTGTGGGACAAAAATAATTTCTCCCCCACCCACTATTTAGCTAACTGTAGTTTCAGTTCTCTTCAGTTAAGCTATATGTGCATATTCCATGCTTGTGCTACTTTTTATGTAGCAGCAAAAAGCTCTGGTAAGAACTCCTGTATATTTTATTCAAAATAAAATACTGCATCAGATTAAATCAAAATCAATAGATTTAAAAGTCTTCATTATTTTCATTTCTCTCTCTATATATATATATCTAGTATGCTATGGAAGTTAAAAACAAAAAAACCAAAAAATGGCCCTCTTTTTAGATTAAGTACAACTTCAGTCTCTGATCCTGGCAGTATATCCACATAGTGCCACTGTCTTTTGGGGAGTCTGTGTAGGAATCTACCAATAAAGATATAATTGCAATTTTGAGAGAGTTGCTGTAGGTGTTGGGTTTTTTTTAATAACATTGGCTGCTAGATATATTAGCTTTCTTTTTGTTCGTTGCACTGTAGTTGCCCTAATTGATTCCTATCAGGATTTTTAACGTGGTTATATTTGCACGAGCTTCTCTTAGTGTATATATATATCCAAAAATTCATGTTCAAGCTCATTGGTTTCCCTGAGAGTTATTGTCAGTATTTTTGCTTAAATGTTTCATATGGCATTGTACTTGCGTCCTGTATCTTTCAGACAAGTGAGAAGTAAAGTACTATGCCTGCCTTGACACGGTCAAGTTAAATGCAAAAATAAGACTTAATTATGAGTTAAATCCAAAAATAAGACTGGGGGCACAAGAATAAATCCAGGATTATAGTGGCTGGGAACTGTGGAACAGTTTCTTTACAGAAGCTTAACAGAGGCACACCAGATAGGCATTTCTTGCTGTTTACTTTGGAACCATTCTGAGGAACTCTTTTTCTTTGGTGTGTTGCTTGATAACCTTCAGAAAAGAAATGTTGCTGGGTTGTGCAAATGAGGAGAAGGTCATTGATCCATCAAAAACTCTGCAAAGCATGATAGTAGTAGCTTAGAAGAAGGTGGTAAGTAAACCAGAAAGAAACAGAGAGCAGCATGTGAGTCACCCCAACTGCAAGATGCACTTGTTCTTTCAAGTTTTTCATCCTGTCCAGTATGCCACCAAATACAAACTGTGGTTAACTGTTGAGAGAAGCAATCTCCAGAGGAAAAGGCTTTCTGTCAGCTTCTTTGTGTGTATGAGATGCAATTAGTTAAGACTCATTTGAGTCTTTGCTGCCATAGTAATGGAGGAGGCTGTCTCTCAAACATATGGGACCCAAACTCAGATCACAACTCCCATATTGGGCATGTCACCATGGGATTTATGTTTTTCTTTCATGCTGTTGCTGGATAATACTGAAGTGTATGTCAGTATCTGCCTTAGTAGAGGTGTCTGAAAGGTGTATTTGGTTCTCGGTATGCTAAAGAAGAGATAGTTCTCTCTTCCCATTCTGTGTTTTTGAAGCGCACAGCCAACAATGAACTTGTTTGTTCTTAAGACTGATACATTGTGAAGGTTCATACTCCAATGATTAGTTTCAAATATATATGTATGTAGTATGTGCTCTGTACTTTCATGTGTTTCTGTGCATTGAGAGAAGTTGGGAAAGGTGATTGGAACTGGATTAGATGTCCGTGCTTGTGTTGTGGCTGTCAGGTGTAAACAAAGCACGAGGCCCCTGCCCCTGGGGGTGTGTGCTTGAAGGGGAACTATGTGTATAAAGAGGAAATACAAAATTATCCTTAATATTGTCAAATGATTAATGAGGTCATTTGTGCTAGTTATGTTTTGTAGCATGTGTCTCCATTCTGTATGCTGTGTATGCTGCACATGTGCATATACAACTGTTTCATGAATTTTAAGTGTTTAAATTTTTAGTAGTCTTCTGTACTTCTGCTTCTACAGCTAGATATATGCTAAAGAAAGGCCTGGTTTATGCAGTTTACTGTTAGAGGTGTGATAGGGTGTTTTGTTTTGCCCTAGTGACTTAAAGTTGCTTTTCTAAATCCCCCAGTGCCAGAGTGCTTGTCATTTTTCTCAAGGTGCTTTTACACAGCAGGAGGTGAAGGCTTGTACCTTCACAAGAGGAAAATGCATCTTTCCTGCAAAGTCTGTGTAGGCTCCCTCCTTGCAATCGTGTTCTTGCCATTTCGGGCCTTGGGAACAAGTTGATTGAGGTGGTAATCTGTACATTTGTCACATGCCTCTAATTTATTACATATTTCCTGAATATCACCTCTGTGTACATTCCTTTGCTTGGTATATAACACATATGAAACTGAACTGAGTACTGAATATACCATGTTCAAAAGAGTTTATTCCAGTGCTTCAGGATAGCCTTTCTGAAGAAAAGCTGCCTTTTGCAGGCTAAGCTGAGTGTAGCAGAGTAGCTGCAGAATATGTGTACTGTTAATTTTATTTGAAGCTACTTGGGGTGGGGTTTGTTTGTTTGTTTTTTGTTTGGTTGGGGCATTTTTGTTGTTTGGGCTTTTTTTTAAGGTGATTGCCAAAGAATCCCTAGTGTTGGGAAATGAAGAAGTACCTTATGATTGCATGGATTTGCACTGTAGGAGTCTATTTTAGGGGGGAAAAAACCCCAGCCTCCCAGCATCGATGAGAGTGCTGCCTCTGATATTATTAATGCCCACATTTACCTAAAATAAGTACAGTAAGGTAGAAGAAGCTCTGAAGAACCATGATGACCTCAGGAGGGACTGCATATTGATGGCTTGCAGAAGCTGTGAGCAATTACAAGATCTGAAGACTGTTTGTCAGGTGTGGTAAAGAAAGCTTTTTCTAAAAAATAACCACTTTCTTGCACTGCCTGATGAAATTAAAATTTTGCAGAGCAAGGATAGTCACCAGCGTTTTTGTAAGCAAAGATACTTGAAGTAAAACCTCTGCAATCAAATAGATTAATCATCATTCAACTTGATTCCTGAAAGCAGGTGATGTAATCTGATGCTTAACCTTTTTCAACTTGTAGCTCCTGATGACTTCCTGGTAGATGAGTGGAGTTTTGTTTAACAGGTTTAAGTGCAGTGGCAGTAGAATTTTTTTTTCCCCCAATAATTTCCTTTCACAGTTTCCAAAGATCTGTGACTACTGATTGAAAACTATTGTGCTAGTGGATTTGGCTTATTGGATGCTAGCTGAACCACAGGTTTAGTGGCTACATCTGGCCACTTTACTTATTAAGCAGTAATAATACCTATTTTATTCTGACTGACTTTGACCTTTTTGATATTTTCCTTAGACAATCTGCTTCATCTTGATTCATCATCATTCCAGGATAGTGGTGTCCTTGGGGCTCTCTCTTAAGATTGATATGGTACAGAAGATTTAAAATCAGGTATTGTTTTGGGTCCCTCTTTCCTGCTGAAATGAAACACACAGTCTAGAACTGAATGCATTTTTTTTCCTTATGTGATTTGTCTTAATATTTTGGTTCTTTCAGCTGATGTTCACAAGGAATAGAGTCACGTGATGTATGAAGGCAAACACATACACTTCTCTGAGGTTGACAATAAGCCCTTGTGCTCGTATAGCCCCAAACTGTGCAAGCAGAGGCGACTTAACGGCTACGCCTTCTGTATCAGACACGTTCTGGAGGACAAGACTGCCCCCTTCAAGCAATGTGAATATGTGGCCAAGTATAACAGCCAACGCTGCACCAACCCCATCCCCAAATCTGAGGACCGTAGGTGAGTTGTGGTTACCCATCTGCAAAGAGGGAAGCGGCTGGGACATAGGCATGAGTTTTCTTTTAAGGTGCTGCTTGGTTTCAGGATGAGGGATGAACTGGCCTGAGTGGATTGGATTCCAGGATGTTCCTTTGAGGGTTTTGTTTTAAGACCAGTAAACTTTTATTTTATTTTCTGTGGGAGTCAAGTACTTAGAAAGGGGGCAGTAACTACTCCCAAGGAAGTTTTTGGGAGAGTCCATTGCTTTTCTCAAATTCACTATAAACTGTGGATCAAACCTGCTATACAATACCTGCTGTTCCAATTAATTTGCTTTGTCAGTCACAATATGTGCTCTCAAAAAGGCCTGCTTGTTTGGCCAGCTGTGCCAAAAGCACGCTTCCATCTGCTTTTTCAGGACAAATGGTTGAAAATGCATACCTTCTGGCCGTAGGGAGCAGTGACACATAGGGACGAATCCAGAATTACAATTCGATGTTTGTGATTTGGTACTGATCTGTAGTGTATTACTGGAATAAAATATATATTACTTGATAACAGATGAGCCAGCTGAGAAAGTGCTGTCCACTCCCTTTCTTTTTGCTCCCCCCCTTCCTCTCCCCCTCCCTGCCCAAATGAAGATGCCCAAGGTGCCCAGGTATTCAATGATTTGCAAGAGATAGTACTTGAGGTTGCTGGAGAGCTGGGAATTCAAACCAGATTTCCTGAATCACAGCCCATACTGTAACCACAAGGACATTCTTCCTTGCTCTTTAAGACTGCCTGAACACCAGTCTCATTGGTGTTGCTTGGGCTGAGATAGCAGAATTTGTCTAATCTTGGCTGCCAGGTATATATGACTTCAATTTTTCAGAGTCGTTGCAGGTTTTGCCAGTAACATAGTATTTAATTAATGTGTGTGTGTTAACTATCTGAGGCTTGTTCTGTTAGAAACTATTTTTTTAACCTAGAATATAAACAAAATGTGCCAAAAAAAGAATGAAACCACTATTCACTGACCTTTCACATTATTAGCTGCCATTCACTAACCTTTTGCATTATTAGCAGTGTTCCCACTGTGCCCTGCGTATAACTTCCTTCTCAGCTCACAGCTCCCTCTCTTGTCTGAAACAACAGTTGGACTGTGCTCTAAATTAACTTGCACTTCACCTGCCATTTCAGTTGAGGAGACTGATGAAGTGAGAAAAAAACATGAATGTTTGTCAAAAGCTGTAGGGCAAATGCTCAAATGGCACAAGATGAATAACTTTAAGCTGTAATTTGACAGTCGGTGGCTGTTTCTTTGCTACTGTACAGTTGAGGCTCTTTGGAAGTAAGCTCGCAGAAATGATCATGGAAATTGTTAGCGCAAATGGTATGCTGTAATTTCAGATGCAAGTGCTGACTGAGCCAGAGTTGCTGTTTGCCAGGGTCATACTTAAAAACAATAGAAATAATGGTACTTAATGACACTTTTTTAGGTCTCATATGTTTCCATGGAATTTGAGATTTTTCTTTACACCTTGAATTGAGTTCACACTTTGTTCTTTTTTATTTTTCTCAAGTTAAAGTGAAGTGTGGTCATGACATCTGGTGTATGTTATATTAGAATAATTCAGTTGCATGTCGAGTGTCACATTACAGTACTTGAAGAGGACAGCAGGTGTCTGAAGGAGAAGATAAACTTTTAATTTCAAATGAGAGGATGTGATAGTTTGAAAGAATATTTTAAAAGACTGCTTCTCAGGGCAGAGTTTAATTTTAACAATAAAATTTAATGAATGCTAGTGATAAGACTGTGCCTGCTCTAAACTTTTTTTTTTTGGCAGGCAAACCTGTATCTGTTTCTTAGGAGACTTTTTTCACACTCCGTTTGAAATAAAGATGTTTGCTACGTTTGAGTTCTTCACTTGTAGCTTTTAATTTTCTGTGTACAAAATTACTGTCAGATGGTCATTTTGTCACAGTTTTAGACATGTAACTGTACAAGATCAGAAGCAGGCTTTATGATGCTCTGACAGCTATCTTTTTATATACTTTTAAAGATTATAAAAATAAAATGTCTTAACAGGATGCATGCATAGTATGCCAAAAGCTTCATAGTCTGTCCACAGATAATTAAAAAAAATGATTACTTGACCCCAGACAAATGAAATGCTACCAGCCACAAAGATGTTTAATATGCTGCCATATTATTAGATTTCTTATTAACCATTAACATTCTACAAATTAAATCTATTAATAGTGCATGACTTCATTGCCTTATTTGAAGTCTAGTTTCTCTATTCACTATCTTGTTTTTTTAAAGAATATATACGGGATGATACAGACATGGGTTCTGGATCTGTATTTCCTCTGAATAAATGTCTCCTAATCCTTTCTTATCCAAATGCACACAGAGATAATGAAGTTCAACTTAATTTTTAAGTATAGGGTTATTACAATTTAGCAGGGTTAAACACCATTTTATCTCTAATTCTCCTCTTTCAAAAGAATCTTTAAATATTTTGTTAATATGCAAGATGCTCTCTAGGTTACTTGGATCTTCCTTTAAGTGACAGAACTCGATGCCAATCTGGGATGTACTGGGAAGCAGAATGCAGTTATAGGTGGAAAACCTCGCTGTCTGGATTCTTGCCCTCTCAGTGATGTGGGAAACTGTCCAGCTGAAGCCTTTAGAGCCCGTCACCTTATGTGTGCTTCATGTTACCATAGGTTTAATGGATATCGACCACCACTCTTGCCATATGTGCTGACTGCGCTCGACCTTACCTGCACAGAATAAGTGCCTTTGGCACTGAGAAAGGAAGGGGGGAAAAACTATATTAGATACTCAATGTGATACTGTCTGCTGAGCAGAACTCACAGGCAGGTTATAGAAGTGACAAACTGAGCCACTAAGACAGGCACATAGATTTGGCTCTTGTAGGGCCAGGTTGATCCTAAAGGGTTGCATGCTCAGAGCCATGTGAAAAGAACTGTGCTACTTGCAGGTGCTATTCCAGTCTTCCCAGTGATGTGTCTTCCACGGAGCATGAACTGCGAACGCCTTCCCTGGCATTACATCTGATTCAAAGAGTTTATTGCCTTAACTCAGCTGGTTATAGGCTTGTTCCAGCAGAGTTGGTTAACATCTGCACCAGGCTCTGCAGCACTGCATAAAGTCAGAGCCAGTTTGGGCCAGGGCCAACTAAAAAGCCATCCTGGAACCTGAAGGATGGGGAAGCGGATGTGGTGTGTGTGCCTGCCTGGCTCCGCGTGGGACTAACTAGAGCCTGACAAGGCCAAGATTGAGTTGGTGCTGATAAATTATGCCTAGCCAAAACTGCCTGCCTTTAGTCCTCTCTACCCAGAGAAGACTTAAGTGCTCTTCCCAGTTTCTTCTTGTTCCTTTTAGTCCAAAGTGTATCCGCCTCGGTTCTGCTGGAAGACTGAGTTGATAGAGCCAAGTCAATGTGTACTGGAGTCTGCAAGTGCATGTGATCAGTATTTTCATTATGTTGTAGCCTGGCACCTATGGGTTTGTGTCCAGAGGTGATGCCTGCATAAGATACAGTTGGCTTTCAGTGATACTGTATGGTCAGAGCCAAAGAGCCAAAGCTTTATACTCTGCCATATAACAATGATTCTGTTAGAGTTAAATGAACAAGCAAACCCCTTAATAGCCTAAAACTCAGAGAATGTTAGCAAGGTTATTACCTTTTCATAGGTTTATTCACTTTTTCTATTTTTTTTTGCTTTCTCTTTGTTTTTCACGATGAAAACAGACTAGCCAGTTTTACCTCCTCACATCAGCACAAGCACAAGGTGGCAATATTTAAGTTCTGAACAATATAAGGAAAGCATTCACATTGAGTAAAACTGTCATTTTATTCAAATAAGGGGGACAAAAATTCCCTTGTGTTTGTTTTGTCTGTTTATTGTTTTTTCTTCTGTCATACTAAAAGTGCTGTTGTAACTGATCTCAGTCTTGTTATAAACAAAATATTTAAAAAGTGCTTAGTTTTAATTATGGGAATAGTGCTCTTGACTTTAAGGGAAGCTTTACTGAGCCCTAATTATATAATTTTATTTTTAGAAGTACATTTCTCAGTATGAATTTACAGTATTCCAGTGTGTTCTAACAAGGACTCCACACGTTGCTGGTTTTCAGCTTGCCTCATCTAGATTTATTACTTACAACTTAATGTAATAATGAAATTATTTAGACAATAATAAGTAGCAGTACTTTTTCAGCCTTTTCTGATTTGTGAATCCTTATGGGTGTGGATGCCTTGGGAAACTACACATATGGAGATCATTAAGGAGCATATATGAATTTGCTTTTTCTTTTTTACCTTTTATGGACCCTTTAGAAGCAGTTCACACATTGCTTTTTTAGGGGCGGGTCAACAAGTTGAAAGTCACTAAACTGAAGTGTTAAATCTTTTGGGGGGTTTGGTTTGGGCTTTTCTGCTATTTTTTCTCTGTGAAGACCAGGAATAATTTAATTTTAATCTATTTGTTCAATAAAACTTACTTTTCTCAGATTCATACTGATCAGATTTTAAGGAATACCTTCATTGGTATTTCCTTATCTTGTCCATAAATACCTTGATGTAGACATCACTCTTGCCTCATATCTTTGTTTTCATCTATAAGCTGCAGGTTATAGATGGGATCCTGCAAGGGCAAAAGTCTGATTGCAGAAGGGCCTGCCTGTGTAAAACAGGAAAAGGATCAGATCATGGTTCCTACATTCCTATCACCTGCTTATTTTAATCAGACAAAAATTGTTTACTTCTTAGTATGTTATCTGTGGCCATAAATTGTAATTCTTCTCCTTTTACTTTTCATGACAAACTTTCAAAGACTTTTTTCCTTTTTTTTTCTTTTAATAACATGACTTTAAAAGCCTTTTTTTATATTAGAAGAGCTTAAAATCCATGTTTGTGGATTGTATGTTTACATATTCCTGGCATTGTGTAAACATTTTGTAGCAGCAGAGAATTTCTTTTAAACTAGATTTTTGTTTGAAGAACATTCAGCTAATCCTCTGGCTGCAAAATTGATCATGTTAAACTACTAAAACAGAATTTAAATATTTATGCTACTTGTTCATTAAGTGCAAATAGCGACCCTTCTCACCAGGTATCTGTAGTGAGATTGTCCATACAAGAAACTGCTGCCTACTCCAGTGGAATTCATAATAATAAATGTGTGTGTTGATGAAAAAGTTAACTACTTCCAGTGAAAGAACAGCCAAATGAAAGGAAGTAGTTTTCAATGTACTTTTTCTTGGGAGCTTTTGAAATGATCAGAGTTAATGGCTTGAGTTCTTACTGTTCTATGTATCAGACAGTCCATTTGTTTTGTTAGCTTTGTTTTGTGAATATGTACCATATTAGAGAGTAAATATTTTGAATGGTTGTGTGTTAATCTCCTATGAATAATGAATTAAGACTTTAATATCTTAAGATTGCAAATTGTCACTTGTATAAGTTTTTGTTTTCTGTTACAGGTTGGGAACACCATAGTTATCTGTTGTATTAGAAGCAGTTGTGTACACTTATAAAATGTCTTCTGTTTCGATTTATATTTGCATGAGATTGGTGTGTGGGGGGTTCCCTTTAGTGATGTCTGTTTTCCTCAGATTTTACTTAGAGCAGTTGAGTTAATAACTGACTGCTTTTACTTTTCAAAGGTACTGCAACAGCCACCTGCAGGTACTTGGCTTTATACCGAAAAAGGAGAGGAAGAAAAAGAATGATCCCATAGAGGAGGTAAAGGTCAGGCATCAGATGGATGCTATGGCCTTCAGTCTGACAGTGCCCAGCCTGGCCTTGAAGATGCCCAATGGGCTGGATGGGATGTCCCTCTCCCCTCCAGGGGCTAGGCTTCCTCTCCACTACCTGGAGGCAGAATTAGAAGACCCCTTTGCTTTCAACGAGGAGGATGATGACCTAAGGAAAGGGGCAACAGTGAGGAAAAAGTTGCAGAGCAAGTTGGCTCAAAACCGGCAGCGCCAGAGAGAGACAGAGATTTTAAAAGTTCGCCAAGAGCACTTTAGCCCCCTTCCTGCACCTTTGCAGCAGCAGCCTCTGCAGCAGCAGCACTCCCATCTGCCACCTTCATCAGCTTCGTTAAAGCCGACAGGGCTACCGCAGGGCATAGTCTGCAAGTCACCTCAACCTCCGAACACCAGCCTACCAATGCAGGGAGTGGCACCCACCACACACACTATAGCACAAGCCCGGCAGTTGTCTAACAAGAGACCTCTGCCTCTCCTGCCACCCGCTAGGGCTCCTGTCACGGACCCTCCAAGGACTGATCGGGTCCTCATGAAAGCCGCAGCCTTCTCTCCGCACTCATCCTGCATGAGCCGGCTACAGAGACTGGTGAAACTGTGCACTCGAAAACAGCAGCTGGACACTGATCTGTTTCCACATTTAGGTGGGTAGATAATAGATGCACTGCTGCCTTATTTTTTAACCTGAAACCAAAAGACAAAAGGGGAATGTCTTCCTAGTCCTGTCCTGCATTCATGTGTGGTCCTTAGAAAATAACCCTGAACTAGGTAATCTCTTGGTGTTTTCTTTAGCCCTGTTCTCTATGAAGGGAATGCCTGGACTCGTCACATATGGTATATGGCATTTAGTTGTTTATTCTTCTTGAATGTTCTGTTAACCATTTGAGAAATCAAACTGAAGTGTAGAAAACATTGCTTGGACGATACAGATGTTGTATAGAAGATTTGCAACTCGAGTAGTAAAGGTGGCGCCAGCTGTACCTACATGAGTGGACAAGGTTAGATTGAATGTTAGATATGTGACAAGTGCACATTACAAAATGAGTGCAAGTAAATGTTTGGAGATTTGGCTCATCGTTCTCTGCAGATCCAAATTTCCAGTTGACTGGGAAAATTGGAGCATAAGAGAATTTTTTCTTGACTGGGCCTATTTGTGTACAGAATGTGGATGAACAAAACCAAAAGACTGCTGCAGGAGGGCAGCACTATTACAGAAGGTAATTGGAAGTGGAGTCTTGTCCACATAACAGCGCAAGAATAGTCTCCTCCTTACTTATTATCTAGAAACCGTAATAATCAATTGCTGCTTGTGAAAATGTAAGTAAATATAACCAACTTGCTGGTATGGTAGTAGTGCTCTATAAAGCTTTAAAAAGGCAGGTGACCTTGTGGCTTATTTGTCTGATTGTGAATACGGACCTAGGTACACCTAGCTGTCCTTGTTATCTCCCTCACCCTCCAAAGTTACCTTACTTTCTGCTTAGTTTTAGATTGTACTTTCCTAAGAAATAAAATACTGACAGGGAAAAGGGAGTCAGTGTGTGATATTAGAGCAGGAATGCCTTTTATGATGTTTAAAAAAAAAGATTTCAAATAAATCTGGACGTTCCTCATATAACATCTTATTTAATTGCAAACATCTGTAATTTTTGCTATTTCAATTAACCTTTTTTTAATTTGCTGTTAAGATCTGCCCTTTGGCACTCATGGGATAGCTTGACTATTTGTTCAGAAGATAATTAGCATCCCATAGTATGTCTCCAAAGGACATTATTCATCAGAAAATTGCCTTGATGGTCCTATATATAATGCAGGTCTTTTGAGGAACGGCAGATCCAGAGGCACTTCTGAGTGTCACAGACCCCAATAGCTTAGAAAGTGACCTGCATTTTGAAAGACTGTAGAAAGATCACTTTCTGTGTTTAATGTTTTACATTCTCAAGTGGTGAAGAGAATACATTTTCCTAAAAAAAGAGGCATAGTAAAAAACCTGATTAGACCCATAAATGTAGAGTAATGCAGATTGCATAACTATGCGTGTGCAATTAGAACATTTTGCATTTGGCAAAGTAATGGAATTCACATACTAATTATGTGAGAGTGGAAAATATATTTGTTATTTTTTCCTAATATGCCTTAATATTAAAAACCAGTTATGCTGGTTCAGAGAATTTCAGGATTTCTTTTTTATGATAGAGTAGCACTAGAGATGACTGCGCAGAATCTTTAAAAAGTTTTAGCCAGTTTTATGTGTAACCACATCAGAGCCATATAATTGGATATTAATGTAACTGCAGTCTTCAATGTGAGTATAGCGGAGTCTGGATTAGATTTTATTCCTTCATTTCTGCAGTGCCCCTTAGAAGCAAAACAACGCAACCTCTGATTTTATTTTTAAACTTTGGGTAAATAATTTGTTACATGGTATCAACTGTGGACATCTTTATCCAACGATTAAGTTGTTTTTTCATTCCTTTATGGAAGGGGCAAGAGTAAAAAACATTTAAGTTGAAAGTATAATTCTGGCATTTCATCAAGTGTCTTAAGATACCTTAATTTAGTTCAAATGTGTATCTTAAAAATAGGAACAAAGAATAGAATTTTCAGGATCCTGAAGTTCCTGAAAAATAGGATTTCTGATATTTCTGGTTTATGTTAAAGTGTTGCTTCTAAATTATGAAGGCACTCCTGATGATTGTATTCCAAGTGTGTGTGTGTCTAACTCTGAAAGGAGGTGACCAAGTACTGATGCATTTCCCAAATTCAAAGCATCTGACTTCTTCAGAATCATCTCAGATATAGTTGTTTAGTTGATTTTTGGCAAAAATAAAGTGCTCTTTAACTCTATCCCAACTGCTGCTCCATGTTCAAGGAGCACACAAGAAAGTGAAAAAACAATGCTGGCTTGTAAATGCAGCTATGGGATTTTATCCCACCTGCTGCAAGGAATTGGCAAGAATTCCACTGGATGTGGGAGAGAGAATAGGAAAAACTGCAAAAGATGAAGCTCCAGCTAAAATGTTCCACCTGAGAACTTACTGGACGCTGTTTCTGGCTGTCCTGTTCAATGATTGTGTTTAGCTTGACCAGCTGAGGCTGCTGGTGCATACAATAAGTTGATCCTACTGTATCATCATTAAGCAAAAGCATGCTGCTTAGTAAAAGTGCAGGAGTATTTGCATCTCTCCCTTTAGCTCTCTTTTCACACTAATGTAGACATTTGGCAGGCAATTATAGACTGAGCAGAAGAACATCCTGTGTAGCTGTGCATCTCTCTGTCCGTGCTGATCTGTCTTATGGTTTTCCTATTCTCCCTGTGTTTTGGCACAGAGCAGGGATCGGAATATAAACAGAAATTAAAGTGGCCTATTTAGATCATATAGTCTTAAAAATTATCAGGCAGTCAGTTCTTCGTAGCAGGGACTTCTCTCACCTCATTTCTGAGGATTCCATGTGCTTGGTATGAAAGCTGTAATGTTTTTCTGTGAGTAAGAAAGCTGGTGATTTTTCTCCCACTGCTTATGGATAAAGAAGCCAATAAGGATTTTAAAAGGAAAACTAAAATTTGACAAAAATCAGTGCATGCTATTTGCACACTGTAATAGAGCTGTTACTGTAACTTTTCCTGTGTAATTGAGAATATTATATGATTTAATCGAACATAATTATGCTTGCGACTATACTACGCATTCATCTTTTGTGCCATAGGTTGCTCAGAGACTGACATGAGGTGTATACACTTTTCATCTAGCTTTCATGTTTTCAATTCCCATAGGGCTGGATTGGTCTGAAGACAGTGGAGAAGAGTTGGAGGATTCAGAGCAAACCTCCCCTTACCAGGTTGCGTGGTCTATCCGAGAAACGCTTGGTTATGAGAGACATGAGTGAGTATGATTCTTTAGTATTCATGCTGGCCTTGATGGAATAAATCATGTAAATATGAGCTTCACTTCAAGTGGAGTCAGTGGAACCTAAGCGCTTGTTTGAGTGCTTTGCTGAAACAAAGGATTGTTTGAATACATTTGTTTGTAAGAGCTATGAAACAGCTTGTCACCTTCTGTCCTAGTTTCTACCTAACTTAGTGTCCTGGTTTTGGCTGGAATAGAGTTAATTTTCTTCCTAGTAGCTGGTACAGTGTCTTTTGGATTTAGTGTGAGAATAATCTTGATAACACACTGATGTTTTAGTTGTTGCTAAGTAGCGCTTGTCCTAAGTTAAGGATTTTTCAGTTCCCCATGCTCTGCCAGCAAGCAGGTGTGTGAGAAGCTGGGAGGAAGCATGGCCAGGACAGCTGACCCCAACTAGCCAAAGGGATATTCCATACCATAGAAGGTCATGCTTAGTATATAAGTATATAAGCAGAGCAGGTATTAGCTGCTGGTACAGAAAGGCTTATGGTGTTCTCCATATACTGCTAGGTCATGAATCTGAACTTACAGCAGGATATGATAATATATTTCTATTAATGTAAATTTTAAGGTGCAAAGTTAAAGCAAAGCATCCCAAGCATAGTATTGTAACGAAACTGAAGCATGTTGATAGTGAAATTGGGGTCTCAATAGGATTTTATTGTAGTTTCTATATAATGTGATTCTCTTTTACTGTGCAGCTGGACTTTCTGATACAACTCTCTCCCATTTGTTTAATTTTTAAACCACCATTAGAGTAATGATGTTAATGAAAGGTTATTTTGTTGTTACATGGAAATTCTGAAACTTACCAGAACTTCTTACCATGTCTAAAGATTGTCCACAAGGTGAACAAGACAGCTGTATCTCTGTCATCAGGACAGACACCAGGATACTAAATACTGAGAGCTTTCAGTGTATCAGAGCTTATTAGCAGTGTGTAGACTTACCTTTTTTAAAAGAAAGGTTTTTTTTCTGTTATGAATGACCATTGTTTTTTAGGGCATCAGGAGTCAGAGAGACACACATTACATCACAAACATTAGTTTTAACTTAAAAGGCAATTTTTAAATAAACTGTTTTGGGAAAACATGAACAGACTTTCAGACTTTTAAATCATACATAATTTTCAGAGCAGATATATCTATTAAATAACTTCTATTACACTCTTCTGTCTTTGACATTTGATCTGGTTCTTCCATAGATTCCTATTTTTTTGTCAGCTTTTGAAGGTCATCTTTGTGTGTTTTGTCTTCTATTTGTCTTAACTTCCTTTGGATTCTTCCTACTCTTTTCACATACTGAGAGAAAATAATACCTTGTCTTGACATTTTCTGGTCCATTCTAGCATTTTATGCACTTCAATTAAACACTGTCTTAACTAATCATGATGGATAAATTTTTGTATGGTACTGGGTGCTTTTGTACTTCCATCAGCCTGCCCAGTGTTAGCTCTTCAACATCTTTCTAATTTTGTTTATGGATAAACATTGATACATTCACTTGATGTCAGCCTTCTAAAACTTTAATTCCTATTCTGTAAGCTTCTGTAGAGGTTTTTATTACCTGAAATGTTTCCCTTTGACACTTTTGCAATGTGGTCTGTCTGCTGCTGAAGATGAGTTAGTTCAGACTATTTCTTGGGTGGTCTGATTTGTGAAAATGACTCGGTCTTGCTAATCTGGCGGTGCAGACCGGTGGCTCCTAACTTAGCCAATGACTTGTTATGGCTCTGAATTTTGGAGGCTAATTTTACCAGAAGACTAATGGAGATTGTTTCCCAAAACCTTTAGATTCTGAAATCACATACCTAGACTTATGGGAATTTTCTTACTGTTTTTCATAGTAAAATTAAAGCTACTTTTTCTCTGCTCATTTGTGTCTGATCTTTCGATCCCTGTGTAAAAGGGATAACTCTCCACCAGCAAACTCCATTCTGTCCTTTTCCATTTGTCTCTGTGGAAGACAGTGGGAGGGATGCTTCTCAGAACAGATGAGTAAGAGAAAGCGAACAGTTAATTTCTGCATTATTGGGCAGCTTGTTCTCAGCATTTCTGGTTGTATGATTGTGGGGGGAATCCTCTAACTTTCTGTTGAACTTCTTGTGTGATACTCTAGCTGCTCTTAAACTCTCAAAAATTGACCAGATTGGTTTAAAATTAATCTCTTAACAGTAATACATTTTTGAGCTCACTTGCCTTCTGGCCTTTCAATCTGTAAAATTCATATTGTTGCAATCATCTGTGGAAACACAGGCCAAATGTCTGCTTTTATTATTCTGTCCTTTAATTTTGGAAAATTGGGTTCCTGTGGTCGCAGGATTCCAGGATGCAGCGCTTCGAGGCAGGCACAGAAGTTTGAGTTCAAAGAGTAGTGCAGAAGCTGGCACCAGGCGCAGTGCAGGCAGGGCGGCTGGCAGGGAAGGCTGCTGGGGTGGGAGGAATTGCTCACGGGAGCAGCAATTCGGGGGGGAAAGCAGGGGCTGTTCCCTGCTGCTGATTAGTGAAGCTTCCCCCCAATTGATTCAATTACTGGGTCTTGTCCTTAGAAAGTACTGGAAAACAAATGACTTTAAAACAAAGTAGTTTTTCACTTCCTATGCTGAAATACAGATAAAATGAGCGTTTCAAGTAGCGAGTTTGAGAAGGGAGTGTGAGGATTGGAGTCCCTCCTCATACCAGCTCACTCAAAGGAGCAAATATCAACACTGTATTGTCAAAGCTGGATTTAGTAACTCCCAATAACGAGAAGAACTAAGAGGAAGAGGGGAAGGTTCTTCAAATCCCTCCTTACAGAGGATTTTGAAGTACAGTTGCTGTGGTGTCTCAGAGTAGAGAGCATGATCTCCTGGTTCCCTGATGGTGCCTGACTGCTTGCGCTACCCTTTTGCTTTTCCTTTCTGTTGCTTCATGCTGCCTTTGTTTTCTTCATGAACACTCAGCAATAATTCCCCTGGTGTTTACACATGACAGTCTTAAAGGGAAGGGTTGGGAAGAAGCATTTTGGATTATCAAATGGTTTGCGTGCTCTTTCAGAAATCTTTTAAAACATGAAATGCTACACATTAAGTTGAACTTCAGAAGTTATATATGCAGCTTAAGGGAATAAACTAAATAGAAGTTGTTAAACTTATTTATGAAATGACAACAATAAAAGTACCTTTCGCTTTCAGTCCTTGCCTAGCAAAAAGAAAAAAAAAAAGAAGGTGTTATTGTGATATTTTTAGATTTCTTTGAACATATAAATATGCTTTCGTTAATTTTACTGGCCTGGAAACAAAATTCTGAATAAGCTTTCAGGAAGTGTTTGCCTCAAAATAAGCCCTTGTCCATTGCAGGCATGATTTCTTCCTACATCTTGTATATATGTCTTCATCTACTTTTTTAAAATGATCTCATAAACTGCAGTTCAAAGTATTTTACATAGGATGACTTTTTTCTGTCTATTTCAATGGCAGGGAAGTAAAAAGTGTCAAATATGAAGACATTTGCATGAAAAAACACTCTTTCCACCCAGAAGAAACACTTTTTTTCCTCTAAGGAATATTCTTGTCTTTTCTTAAAGTTAATTTGTAACCATAATTAAAATTAAATCAGTATGTCTGCAACTTTGTTAAAAAATCTTGGCCCAGATCTAAGACTTTGAACCTACCTACATCTAAGTGATCCCATCCCTGTATTCCTGTTCTCTATTAGTACATTGGAAAAATTAAAATCTATATTAAATAGCACACAATTAAATTTTTCTAAACAGGTTGTTTTTCCCAGTAGGCATTCTTTCCTAAGAGATCTTAAAAGTGTTTTTTCTTTTCATTTTCAATATGAAAATATTTTAAACATTACATATGTTAAATATTTTTAACAGGTTGTGTTTGCTGCTAAGCATTTAATTGCAGAGGTTAATTACTTGTAATTTATGCTTCCAGAAAATAATCTGTAATCTGTTGTAACAAACAAAATACATAGTATGATTGACTTTACATAAAACTTTATAAAAATGTGCATTTGAGTCAAGGCAGTGTTTGTTCCTGCAGAGTTTTTGTGGGCAGCCTTAGTGGAGATGGATGCAGTTTCTTAAATTTGGCCTGCATATAGATGGAATAAGAGTTTCCAGAAAGGAAAGTAGGTCTTAGTCATGTTGCTTTTCAGGGACAGCTATTCTCCCTGTGTTTCTGGATCTTTCTTACTTTATCTAGTAAACATCATGGCTGGTATTTTGCATCTTTTCTATCATCAGCTAGTTGTGGTCTGCTTTGCTGTGCACAGGTTTGGATGTCAGCTCATTCAATCTCGCTGGCCAAGCTCTGCAGCCTGAACCTTGGGAGCTTTTGATTTGCTTCATTTGTTTAGACATGTTTTCTTCCCCCTGCCCTTTTTTTGTTTTACAGATAGGAAAGTTAGGAAAAAGTTTCTCTGTTCTATAAGGAAAAACTTAAAGGAAAAACTGAGCAAAGTCTGCTTTGCTTAGATTCAGTGTGCGGTCTTTGTTGCTCCATGAACAAAAAAATAATTCTGCAAACCAGTGCTCGTTGTGGAGGACTTCTGGGTAGCTTCATGGACCTTGTTGTTTTAACGAGTCCCAGTGACGATTTTATTAAGTGTCATGATTTTTACTTCATTTAGCCAAACGTGTTGACATGGTTTGATGGTCTTGTTGATATGTGCCTGGACATTCAGAAAGGCAAGATAAATGGAAAAAGGCTTTCTTAAGCAACAAAAAATTGGTTCAGTCCTTTATCTGGTCATTGCTTAGCCCTGGTCTGATTTTTCCCTCAGTACCTTTGCAGTTAAATGTGAATTTCTCCGTGGCTGTACTGTAATTCAACTTTAACTCTGCAGCAAGGAGAAAGCAGTATCAACTGCTAGCTGTTGTGAGTGTCTATTTGGTTTAGAAAGGAATACACCACCTGGTGGAGTAAAAGGAATTGGAAAAAGTCAGAAGTTTTGGTACTTCTTAGGATTTGACCATCTTCTCCAGCATGACCTTTCTTCAATAAATTTCCACTATGTAGTTCCCCACCCTTGTCCTCTCCATTAATTGCACTTTGATTTAAGAGTTTGTCTCATTTGCTGAGACATTTACAGTAAATAAAGGTTAACAGTATAGATTTCTTTTGAACAGCAGGCTCCAGACATTTAAATGTGTCAGACTTGATGATAAATTGATGTAATCTCTAATAATGACATACTAAGAAGGGTAAATACCTTTAGAATTCAAAAGGGATCTTGCTCTTACCATTTCTCAAGCATCCGTGCCTGATTTCAGCCTTTGGATGTTTGTGGGGCTAGAAGATGGATGCCAACTTAACAATTCTATTAAAATGACAAGTTAGCTTCCTTGAAAAAAAGATATTTAAGGCCCATTTATTTTTATTTTCCCTCCTTTAGGTCCGATGATGACAATGCAGATGACAGGAGTTCCAGGGTGACCAGACTTTGCACTTACTTTCAGCAGAAATACAAGCACCTCTGCCGCCTGGAGCGGGCAGAATCTCGTCAGAAGAAATGCCGGCATACACTCCGGAAAGCCTTGCTGCAGGCGGCCAGCAGAGAGCCGGAGCGTGCTGGGCAGCTGATACAAGAACTCCGAAGAGCTACGTGTGCTCATACCAGGTTAGACCTTCCGCTGTGACTGCAATCCGGAGTCGGGACAGGGTGGAGATGGGCAGAGTATCCAGCAGCTGAAATGCTGAACTCTGAAACTGGTAGGCATGCACAAGGCAGAAAAACCATGACACATAAATGCCTGTCAGTGGAGTAAAATAAACACGGCATACAGTGTTTTCCATGAAGACAGGCGTTCTCCAGCTTTGTGCTTTAAAATGTGGATTGTTTGTTCAGCAGTATCTGGGCCCGATTTCTTAAATGCCACAAAAGAAGTTAGTGGCCTGCTAAAATTTATTCTTATTAATTAATCTATGTATTTTGGCTGCCTTCAAATATCTGGTACTTTACTAAGCCCAGTTCTTCAGAAGTTGTGCAGTCTGGTCTGCAGCTCACTGCTTCAATTCAGATTTCATTTTTCAGAGCTTTTTTTGAAAAGCCTGTACCTCCTGTTAATTATCTTCCTAGTAAATCAAACTTAAGCTCATGTTTTTTGTTAGATTTAACTCAATCTAACATTAAATGAAACTTGGCAACAAAATAAATATCTTCTAACAACTCTGAAGGTTACCTTCTGTGGGAATTCTTTCTAGATAATGTCAACATCCCTCCAGCTCTCGGCATACTGAGAGTTGGTTGATTCATATTTGTGCAGAAACAGAGTAAGTCTGAACCCTGGTGTTATGTCTGGGGTATCAGCAGCATCCTTTTCTTGTTGTGGTTTTGCTTTACAGGACGTGTGACTCTAGGGGGTAGGAGGGCTAACATGAGAGGCAGGCTGGAGTACTGAGAGTATATTCTGCTTATGGGATGCTTTTGTTCCTGGGCAGTGGGCTGTGGTTCATCACAGTTGGAGGGTTTATTGTTGGGGAGGTGGAATGATACTGAAGAGCTGCTCAGAGGTGTAATGTAGAAGTATATTACTAGTTTACAAAGTTGTGTAAATGTCTCCAAACTTAAACTACAGCAAAACCTTGCCAGAACTGGCAAACTCTTTCTGTTTTTTTTCCATTATTTTTGCCTTTTATTACCCAAAAAAGATGACTTTGTTTTGGGCAGGCTGGCAAAGCCAGGTATGCCTGTCATCACTGCTCTGGTTAATTTAAGTAACCACAGAGTCTTTTCAGTTACGAAATTTTTCACAGGAATAATATTGCTAACTAAAACTTTGCTCAGTCAAAGTGCAGTCGATGACAGAAATGGCTGAAGGAAAACAGTCAGACTACAGACAGCTTTTTGTCAACCTAGAAAACAGCGTGTACAGAGGTGAAAATCAGTCCTGGAATAACCAGCTTTATCTACATGAAGGTGACAAATGCCTTGAGAGCAGGCTAACACCAAGCGAGCTGTGTAATGCTTGCAGTACTCATCCACACTGCTGTCTGGTTGCCTGCTTGCAGCTCAGGCTCAAAGCATTGAGACTGTGCTGAGGAAGCGCTCAGCTCTGGGCACCTGCTGGTGGATTGGGCTGTAGCACATTGATGAAGGAGGGCTTTTACCCATGTTGAGCATGCTCAGGCTCTGCCACTCCAGAGCTCAGTCTAAGTTTGTCTGAGCACATGCTTGCATGTAAGCTCTGGGGATGCTCGGCATGTTTTGATTTATGAACAGGCTTGGAAGTGCACTTGACTGCCCATGTAGGCATACCCAGTACATTGTATTCTAAAGATTGACCTCATTTTAAGGGTCACCTGTGTTGACACTCACTTACTGCTGTCCTTGATTCTGTTGCAGGGTATTGTAATAGTTACATGGTAGTAGCACGCAGCACCTCTCATTACAATTAAGGCCCTGTGAAATAAACAATAATCCTGTTACTGCAGTTGCACCTTCACCTGTCATTGACATCTATTCTGTATCCCTGTGTAGAGTCTGGTAGTAGTGTGCACCTACCTGGATTATGACACACAGGTGTGTTACAGTTTTTCATCCTACTCTGCCACGCCACATTCCGTGCGATAGTTGTGCTAAGTAACCACCTGAGACTGGGTTTTTGTCTCTAAACTCTTCTATGCTTTTTTTTTTTCAGCACAAGCCAAGCAAGGCAGAGAGATGCAGAACCAACAACCTGTAGTGGGACTTCGAAGGGAGAACAGTGCACTAACAAGGCCCTTCCATTCACCAGGCATTGTTTTCAGCGTATCCTCTTAACCCTGTTTGGGAGTTGCATTCAGATGTGGAAGCTGTTCTGGTTTAAGTTTTTTTGTTTGTTAGGTTTGTGCATTGACAAATACGTTTTCACAAAGAAATACCTATTTGTTAGCGTCTCATCAACTACTTTGCTTTTAATTTGTCTGTGTGATTTGGGTCTGTAGACAGTGAAGATAAGTAGTTTTCCACTGGTATCTATCATAGTCACATCATTTTACTTTGTAAGCTACATTTAGTAGGCGCAAGAAGCCTTTACAAAAACGATCATCTTTCACAGATGACTTGGTACAAACCACCTGGCTTTCAGCATCATGGCTTTCATACAGTTCTTGGTAGGTTCCAAGAGACTAACTACTTACGAAGGGTTTGTGGGAACAAGTTTTTACACATAGTATAAAAAGATGGCTTACCCTGACTAGAAAGATGGAAATCTGATACTTTGCATTGTTTAAAGAAGCAGAACAGGAGGAGTCACAGAATTCTAGACGAGGAAGAATTCCCAGTGCTCAGGATCTCAAGCAAAGCCTGAAAAAGATGTTAAAGAGTCAATGCATGAAGATCGCAGAAAGGAGGGAGCACATTAGATGTGAGGTTTGATTCTGAAGACTATAAACAGGCAGACTTCTGACGTGGAATACTAAGAATTCTGCAAGACTTTCGTCTTTTTTGTTTAGCTAAAGAATTGTTGGCGCTTTTGTTGGAGTGACTCCTTTTGTTGGAACTTTGGTTTTGGTATTTTAAATGACTAGCGCTGATCTGTTCCAGTTGTTATCAGACTGCAGGCACCTTTTCAGTCTTTTTTGTTTGCAGGTGCCTTTTTTTTGTTGGTTGATTTTTGCAGGCCCCTTAAAAATAGTCTGCAGAGCAGTTCAAAACCTGTCTATGAGAGAGCACCATGGTGCGCAGCTGTGTTTGGGATTTGCCTCATGATTCTGATTTTTTTTTTTCTAGTGGTGTTGCTTGTTGGTGTGTGTAGAGCAGAGAAGTCAAGACTAGTGATTTCGCATTTGTGCCCATTTTTTGCTCTGCAATTTCTTCTCAATGGAAACAGTGTCTCCTAAAATGAACAGGCTCTTGGTTCTGACCCATCCGTCCAAGTCTGCCGTCCGAACTGTTCTGCAGGTTTTCCGTTTTCTTTGTCCTTTCTTTTGCGTTTCAACATTTTCTGAACATACATAGTGATGGTGAGGTCTAAGAACTGTTCAAGATGGAAGGAGTGCTTCTCATGTTGTTTGAAAAAACACAATGAAATATCTGTTTGATTTGCTGTGAGTCTGGAAACATTTTCACTCCTGCAGGGCATTTTTTTCTGAAGGAAATCTCAGCAAGCTTACATTTGGATTTACTTGACCTTTCTGTCTGATTGCACATCTTTTTTTCAGAGGAGCAGGAAGGATCTTGAAACTTCTTTCTCTGTGCTCTAAAGATAAATGCCAAGAATGTACCTTAAAAGACTGAATTAAGAAATACTCTTTCTTTAATGTTTCAGTATGGATTGTCATTAGTCTGTAAGGAAATAGTCCTGTTGACTACGCTGTTCCAACTGCTACTATTGATCTATTGATTAAGACTCCAGGAAAAGGCTTCTTTTTGCTAAGAACTCATTAGTGAAATGGCTGCTTCTATAAAACTATCTCAATATATAATAAAATCATTAGAAATTCTGCATGAATGCAGTTTTTCACTTTAAAAGTTGGGTTTGAGCCTTACCTAGCTTTGAACTTGAATAACAAAGTTAGGGTACTCATTAAAAATAGCATCTATGGACAGGTAGAGTTGAAGACTCTGATCTTCATCAGATTGATAAATCAAAGGGCGTTCCTCCATCGTTGCCTCATGTGTTATTCCTGATGCAGAAATGCACAGATATCTTATTGAACCGTTCTCAGCAGCTCTTCTCAAGTTGCACAGCCAAGTTTGCAGACGGTCAACAGTGCTCTGTGCCAGTTTTTGACATTACACACCAGACACCTCTGTGCGAAGAACATGCCAAAAAAATGGTAAGTACAAAGCCAAAACTGTAGTTACTTGTGTATTGGGATGACCAGGAGTTTTAACCCCAGTCTTTCTATGAACTCTTGCTTGACAATTAGCAAGTTTATGAACCTAAAAGCTCGTTTCCTTTTATTTTTCTTAACATGCCAAACATTTCCAATTAGTATAAAGTATGTTGTGAAAATCTTTTACATACTTTTGAGGATATAATAAAGTGTGCATGAGAATATCTTTCAATGGAAGAAATTTGATTCCTCTCTTCAATCGAGAAATAGAAGATCATTGTGAGAGATCCCGTGGTCATTTTATTTGGGCTCACTCCTGGCCCTTGGATCTGAATATAGTCTGAGTGTGGTATGGTAAGAACACTGCATCTCAAGCAGTCTCAGTACATGGAGCCCAAAATATTTTCTAGAGGAAATGTAGGTAGCAATTACAAGCATACAAATAATGGTTTTTGCTGCTTTATTTAGCTTTTGGTAATTACTGGAATTCATCTTTAATCTCCTTCAGGGATCCGTGGATCCCAGAGGAAAAGCATTTAAAATGATGTCCTCTGCTCTCCTTCTATGCCTCCCATATTCCAGAGCAAAACTTCTGGGATAATTCACAAACCCACTTCTGTCTTGCCCATCCTTCAGGGCATTAGGCATAAAACTGCATTTTTGGGTTTTTTTTTTTTGCTTTGTTCTGTTGTTGGGTTGTTGTGGTTTTTTTCTTACTGTTTTTGCCCAGCTTCTCCAATATTTGAGAATTATGGAGTTTTCTGGGTTAAAATGTGAGAGTCTGTGCCACACAGATTTGTATGGGATTTTCCCCCTCTCCCAGGCAATCTTCAGTGTGTCTCTCAAGGTTTACTTCTGTAGGACATACAATCCTCTGCCACTCCCAGTGTGATGGCAACTGAAAACTGATGATGGTTTGATTTATTTTTCAATTGGTCAATGATTGCTGTTCAAAAGCAATGAGGCCTTAGTTGTTTACCCACATCCTTACCCTAGCCCTACAATATTAATTCCATTTCCTCAGTGCTGCCCCTCTTTTATGGCAGTGAGTACTTGAGGATGCTAGCTTCAGCTGCTGCATGCTATCCCCATTACTGCCACCTCACAACAGTGTTCTATCTTTAATACTTACAGAAATGCTGCCAAAGGTTACAGTTTTGCACTGATTTAGTTAGGGTTTGCTATGGTGATTTTTAAAGTCACACTGTGTGATCTCCTGTTTAGCATACCTCATAATTTGGTCTATGTGATTTTTGCCATTGGGATCAATGAGGAAGGAAACAGCATAATTTTTGTAACCTTGCCTGGGTGTAAGTTAGCAGTCTCTCTTGCATTACATGTGAATGTCTGTGGAGTGACCAGGCAAAGAAAGCACGGAAAGTGATACTTGTTCTTAATATGCTCCCATTGGTATTGTTTTATTCCCAAAGGACAATTTCTTGAGAGGGGACAGCTCCCGTAAAGTTCAGCACCAGCAGCAGAGGAAACCCAGGAAAAAAACGAAGCCACCTGCACTTACTAAAAAACACAAGAAGAAGAGAAGGCGAGGCCCACGCCGGCCCCAGAAGCCCATTCCTCCTGCAGTGCCCCAAGGGAACCTCACTATGCCTGCCAGTGTTTCACTGCCAGTAGAGATGCCCCACATACGGTCAGTAGTAGCCCTGCCACAGTTTGCCCACTGCTAGCTTGAATGTTGCCAATGAACACTGTAGAAAGGTGTGATGTTGCTGTGTTGATCAGCATCCGGAGCGGGGCTAGAAATTGCATCTTCATGTGACTGTTGAAAAAAAAACCTTAGAGTGGGTCATTTCAGATTTGAGCAATTATTGGGTTTGATGGATAAAATGTCTTGCTCCTGATGCCACATCTGATGTATTTAATCAGTAGGCTAACTGTAGGCTTCCTAAAGAAACTATCTAAAAGCATTTTTTTTCCTAGATGATGGAAAAAAAAAAAAGGTGTGGGGAAACACCCATTATAGATGGATAAGCATTTGTAGTTGTCGTTGAACACCAGAGACTAATGGTACTTTTTGTCCAGGAGCCCCTCCACACCAGAGCTGAGTACTGATGAGCTGCCTGATGATATCGCCAATGAAATCACAGACATTCCACATGACTTGGAATTGAATCAGGAGGACTTCTCTGATGTCCTGCCACGGCTGCCCGATGACTTGCAAGATTTTGATTTCTTTGAAGGTACCATTTTATTTTATTTTATGCTAACATGAACACAGTCAGTGAACTGAAGAAGTGAGTATTTCTAAAATGTGTTTTGAGAGGTTGCTTGCCTTCCTACAGACGTAATAAATTTTAGACAAGGAAGTGTGCATTTGCTCTATTGTTCGTTTGTGAGCTCTGAAGTAAAGCAGACTTTAAGGAGGCTGATGTGTATAGTTCTCTGCTTGCTCTTATAATTACTGCTCTGAAAATCCTAATTGGTTTAGTATTTTAATAATTTATTTTATGTTTTTACTGCCTGTCAGTGTTGCAGTTTAATCAAGGGTATTCTCAGTAATGGCATCTTTCTGCCATCGAGTGGGGCTGGAGTCACAGTCAATGTTGGCTTTTGATAAAAGGAGAAGAGAGTGAGAATAAAATCTTTAAATACATTTTTGAAACTAGCTTTTGATCAGAACTGTGCCTGAATTTGATTCTAAAGCTCAGTACCTATCACATGTAATAAAGAAATTAGAACAGCCCAGAGCTGGGGTATGTGATTTCTTTGGTCATTTTCTGATATGAGGTGACATCAGACTGTGTTTGAGTTTAAATTAACCTAAAATGTATTGACTGTAAATTTTAGGTCCAGGCTGTAATGTGGTAAGTAGGAGGGAGTTTGTGGACTATTTATGTTACTGCAGCATTGAAAAAAATATTATTTAAGTGTTTTTACTTTAAGTCTAGTAGATTTGGGAGGCATCTTGTAGCATGTAGAAGAGGAGGGTGGAGAGAGGGAGTTCCATTGAAGAGGAAGATGTAATTTCTCATTTTTCTTACCTTGCTTACCTAGTGAACGCTGGTGAATGAAATTTTCTGTGTGCCACAAGCCATTCTGGAAGGTTATCATACAGTGCAGCTCTGTACTGAACTGTCTGTACATCTGCATCCTTAGAGTGCCAGTGCCAGGCTCACCTGAGGGGAGTACACTAACTTCTGGTGTCCCTGTTTCTGCAGGTAAAAATGGAGATCTCCTTCCGACTACAGAAGAGGCTGAAGAACTGGAACGGGCCCTGCAGGCTGTAACTTCTCTTGAGTGCCTGAGTACCATTGGAGTACTTACACAGACAGATGGTGTGCCAGTTCAGGAGCTGTCAGATAGAGGGATAGGGGTGTTCTCTACAGGTGCTGGAGCTCCAGGAATGCAGTCCTTGAGTCGAGAGGTTAACACGGATCTGGGGGAGCTGTTGAATGGGCGTATAGTACATGATAATTTCTCCGGTCTGGAGCTGGATGAGAACTTGCTCCGTTCTGCTACCTTGTCCAACCCACCTACGCCCCTGGCAGGGCAGATCCAGGGGCAATTCTCAGCCCCAGCCAACGTCAGCCTTACTTCTGCCACTCTGATAAACCAGAGTGGCCTTGGGGAGAGAGCCTTCCCAGGACAGTTTCATGGACTTCATGATGGCAGCCATGCCTCCCAGAGGCCCCACCCTGCCCAGCTGCTGAGCAAGGCAGATGACCTGATCACCTCACGACAGCAATACAGCAGTGACCATTCACACTCCTCACCCCATGGAAGCCATTATGATAGTGAGCATGTGCCGTCTCCCTACAGTGACCATATCACATCCCCTCACACCACATCCTTTTCTGGTGATAACTTGGCAGCTACCTTCTCAGCAGAGATGCCCATGATGGCACAGCACTTGCTCCCAACTCAGCTGGATGTGCCACTTAGCGGGGTAGTCAACCCCAGAACTCACTGGGGAAATCTTCCTGTCAATCTTGGGGACCCCTCTCCGTTTAGCAACCTTCTTGGTGCAGATGGACACCTCCTGTCCACCTCCCTGTCCACACCACCTACCACCTCGCACTCAGAGACCACACAGCCTGCCTTCGCCACTGTGACCCCCAACAGCTCCAGTGTGCTTCCGGGGTTACCGCAGACCAGTTTTAGTGGCATGGGTCCTGCCTCCGCTGAACTCATGGCCTCCACCTCCCCTAAACAACAGCTCCCTCAGTTCAGCGCAGCCTTTGGGCACCAGCTGAGCTCCCACAGTGGCATCCCCAAGGACCTGCAGCCCAGCCACAGCTCCATAGCTCCTCCCACGGGCTTCGCAGTGACCGGTGCCACCGCTACCAGTACCAATAATGCATCCGCGCCCTTCACCACCTCCAGCTGAGCTTGTCTGCCTGGCTCTGTGCAGGTAGATGGGGGACCTGTGTTTTCTATCTTTCCTTTTTTCCTTTTTCTTTATTTTTTTTCTGTCCTCCCTTCCCTTTTTTTTAAGAGGGGGTTGAGAAGAAAACCCCTGCTTCAGTACTGACCAGGGTTAGCCCTCTGTGAACCTTGCTGTAGCGTTCACATGTGCTTGTTATGCACCGGTGCTCATTTATTGCAGGCAGGTTCACCGTTCCCCAGTAATTCCTTAAGGATACAGCACAGTTACTGGATGTAATTGACCTTAGCAGTAAGACCTAGAAATGGGAAGATACCTCAGATTACTGATGCATGTTACTGTTTCCTAGGGTTCGGATCAGTGCTTGCCATCCCATTAGCATCTGGTAGAAAGTTTTCCAGTGGGCAGAAGTCTCTTGATTTTTTTTTTTTTTTATTATTTTTTTTATTTACTTTTTTCCCGAAGGTAGCATCCGGCATGGAAAACTTGGCTGCACACATTGATTTGAGAATGGTGCACTGAAGTCCTAAATCAAGATCGTGGTTCAAGGATGAGTTTGGCAGTTTCTTAAAATAGTCTCTTGACCTCCTCAGTGTGCGTGTGTGTGTTTGGGGTGCAGGAGCAGCAGTTCCTTTTCTTCTTTTGGTGAAGAAGTGGGAGTTGTCCCCTTCCAGAACTAGTCACTGTTCTTACTGCATGCTGATTTTTGTTTCTCTATTACGATGATTTTTAATTCATTGAGCAGCAAGGGGATCAGTTGACTGGTTGCCCAGAAATCTGAAGGCTGATACGAAGTTAGCCCAGGAAAAAAAAAAGGAAAGAAAAACAGAAGGATTGAAATAGATTCTGAATTAGTGAAGATTCCCGTGCAGAAATTCCCTCCCTTGCTGAATTACTGTGGCCTTGCAGCATTGATGATTTGCCTTTTCAAGTGTGGCTTTGTCCAGAACTCCTTGCCTGACAGGCTGACAGGTATTTCCCAGCTGAAACTGGAAGAATTTGATTGGTATTCTGCCCATCCACACAAGTCTAGGTCAGACCCTTTGGTAAGTTTCAAATGGACACATTTCTCAAATTATGTCTAGCTACTTTTTTGGATAGTTCCCCCCCCTCCCCCAGGAGCCATACAGTTTTTTTGACACTTGTAGGGTTTGATGCTCTTTATGGGAAGCTGAATGTATGTAAAAAACTAGCAGGTACCTATCAGCAGTCATGGCTAACCAAAAGAGAAATCGCTAAAGCAAAAGAGAGAGTTAAGAATTCCTTCTGTCTGCAGGACAGTTTTGCTTTTACTGCCCCCCTGCTAAAGATAGTATTCAGACTCTTCAGTAGTAATTTCAGTTCTTGAAAAAGGAGTCTGCTAGCTTTTAGATTTTTTTTTAATGTTTTTTTTTAATCCAAGAGAGAACAGCAGCAGAAATTCTGTGGTGTTTACTTGCATCTCTTTATCAGGAAGGGAAAAAAGGAATTTGCTTGTGACTTTATAGGGCTCAAACTTGCTACTGTACTCTGACTTTGACTGTAAAAGTAGCTCCTACTTGTTATAACAAGTCTCTACTCTTCTTGGTTTGTTTCTGAGATGCACATGAGAGAGAATAGAAAATCCCACATTTCAGTCTCTTACTGCAGAAGACAGATTTCATTCTACCTTACAGTAAAATGTCCTACCTGCATGTATTCTAGTCTAATTCAGGAAATTAAGAGATACCAAGCACATGTAATAGGGAGGCCTAATAAATTGTTTGAGCAAGGGATCATTGAACGATGTTTAGTTGCTATAGAAATTGATTTTGTTAGCAGTCAGGCCCACACCAAAATCTCTGACCCAAACCTCTCCTTCCATCTTGCTAAGGAACAGAATTTAAATGGGATAGGTCTTGTGTCTTCTTACTATCGTAGCAGTCATACTATCCCTCTTTTCTTGAAAGATTTGTCCTCCTTAAATATAAAGGAGTATGGATGATGCATATGTCCTTTTCTGAAATTGCAAGTGTATGTGGGTGGAGGAAACAAAAATTATTTTCATGCTTCTGTTGTTACGAAGTCCTTATTTCATACTTGGTAAAATAGATCTTAATAATATAAGCCGAATATTTTTAAGTGGTGATTTAAATATGTTTGTAACATTTAAATGTTTTTAAATCATGTAAAAAGTTGAATTGAAGCCTATGAAATCCTGCTTGTGATTGTCCTGCTGATTGAGGAATGCCCAGTGGTATTGTGAAATGAGGCAAATCTGACAAGGCATTTATTTATTTTTGTATTATGTTCCCCATACTTTGTTGAGGAGACAACTGTTTGATTTGCAAATGATTTTCGTTGTGTCCGTATACCTTCTTCAATGTGTTTGGATGACTGGCTGAAAAAGAGTGGAGAACTAGTATACCAAATGGTTAATTCTTTAATCTGCTCGTGTATTCATGTCATTTTAGAGGATGTTAATTTCTATAAATTGGTTTCAGGACTTTGGTCTTGAAATCATTCTTGTGCCCATCAAACTTTTTAATGAAGCTGTGGCTACTGCAGAGTATGTTTGCCCCACATCACATTTCTCTTTCTTAGCAAATGCCAGAGGGGAAGGGAAGAGAGGAACTGAGAGCCAAGTTCTGCTTGGTTGTGTTGGTATAAATTACAGAGGAGCTTTTTAGTCTAAGGTCACTGTGAGTTTGTACTGTTCTAACTCAGAACAGAACCCAGCTCCTAATCTCAGCATTGATTTAGACAGGGAATTTCAAAACCTGTCAAAGCTATGCAGGTCCATAATTCCCATGTGAAATCAATGGTTGTTATGTACCTGCATTCCTTTAAGGTAGCCTAGGATATCAACTCTCTTCCCCCACTTAAACTTCAATCTTTGTATATCCCTTGATGACTCTTCCCTGAAAAGTGACTACGTAACATTTTTCAATGAGCAAACTAAGTTTGCAATAAAGCTGCACTTTTAAAAATAAACTTCAGTTTGTATACATTTGAAATAGGAATCCCTCTGTCCTGTCTGACACAGAGTTCTGAAATGGGCCACCACTCTTGCCTTTTCCTGGTTCACCTCCTGTTCTTTCACTGCCGCCGATTTCATGGTTACAGTCTACCAAGCAGTTACGGGTCTTGGTCTTAGCTTTACAAGGTGGATCATTCCAGGTGGGCTTCTACACCCACACAACCTGTTGACTTCAGTGAATTGGTGTCTTACTGTTGGATGTGAGAGATCCAGTCTGAGAGGTATGTGCAGCCAGAGATGTTTCACACCTCTTCTTCTGGGAAATACTGCAGGTCTGGTTAAGGTAGTCCTCGAGGCTGTTATTTATGTTGTTCCCAAGTAGAATCCATGCTCTCTCGCAAAGGTTTTTGAGTATCATCTCCTCGTATAGCAATTAGCACTCTATCACCCTTTCGCCAAAGAGCCAGTGTAGCAATTTCAGTCCATTGATTTGAGATGGTCGATACCTGTCGTGCCCTTTACATGTTAACAAATGAAATAAAGCTAGTTGAACCTAAATGTTAATTTCTTTACACAAGACTTGAGTTTTAAAGACTTGCAAAAAAAAATTAGACTTAGAATAGAATACCAGTAACTTTGTTTTTGGTAATAATAGCACCTCAATTAGTCTTTGTACAAAAGTACTTAACACAAGACGAACTCTTGACAGTGTACAGAGGCTCATCAGGAGCAGCCTTGTGCTGGCATTGTGGGTAAGGCATTCTGTAAGACATGCTTTGATGTTTCCTTTCACTTGGGAAGACTTTCTGCCAACTTTGAGAGGAGCCATATGCACTTAAATATCTCAAGGTTGATTTGTTCTTTGGCCTCATAATTACTATAATATAAGAAGATGTATGTATGATGCAAGAATATGGAAAAGATGGCGCCTTTTGTCTCCTCCTGTCTTCCAGTTCCTCCAGGTTCTTGCTTAGTTCCCTTCTTGTTAGTAACATGCCTCTCTTTATAGTTGGGCATAAGGGCTTTAAATCGATAATGCTGAGAGGTAGCACGGTTGCAGGTCTGCCTGAGGCACTGCGGAGAAGATAGCAACAGCTAGATTTCCTACTTCATTCAGCAGGTTAGTGAAATGAGGATTTGCAGTTCTCATTTGCAAAGCATTGGAACGCCCCGAGAAGCTTATCACCTGCTAGGCAAAAATCAGAGATGGTATTGGAAGTACAAATGCAAGGAGAAAAATGTTAGAGGAGAGTCATCCATAATAGCAAAGAGAAGCCAAGGGAAGTGGCGCTTTTTAAAACATTTTTTTTAAATTTTATTTTTGAGGGAGATGGGTATTGAAAAATTGGGAAGTTCTCTTGTGAGCTGTTAGGCACAGTGTGATGCCACTGGCTTCAGGGGCATGGCCAAGGCAAAGGGCCTAGGATTGAACCTGCAAACCAGTAGCGAAATTCAATTTGAAGCTTCATTTTGCTGTAACTGCATGTAAATGCAGTCTGGGATTGCATCTGCTTGCCAGGAAAGAAGACTCTCATGAAGGAGTACAATAAACAGCGGACAGGTGGTCTTACCTGAGAAGCTGGCCCTGGTGGTTACATACAGGTGTTGTTAGTCTGCTTCTGGGTTCTAGCTCCTCCCCGAGCTCCTGCAGCGTTGTGGCTGCTGCATTTCACTTAGGTATGGGCAAGGCTCCAGGGGTATTTCTCTCTGTCTCTGTGCTGCGGTGAGCTGAGTCCACTGGTGAATTCTCCAACAGTATGAGCCTTTGGGCAGGGAGGAGGGAAAATTTTTTAGAAGAGCCAGCTACCTGCAGTTGAATCTTTCAAGAGTAGTAGGGTCCAGGGAAGGTGGTAGGAGATGCTTTCAGCAGACAAACAATAGAAAACTTACCTGCAGTGATCGTCTGCAGTGAGGTGTTTGTGTGGGTGTCTGGGTAGGTTCCCTGGTGGGTTGTTTACTTTTGCTTTTGTATTTTTACCATTACATATGAAGGAGTCTCCTGTGCAGGCCTGTTGCAAGGTCCGGTGGTGGTGGAAATATTAACAGAAGGAATAGGTTTGGGTTAATGTGTTGACCAGATCTTTAGGTCTTTCTGATCTTCTGGTCACAATCTTGCTGATCTTCTGGGTCACATTTCATGATAAGGTGTTGTGGGCTGTTTCACGTACCTCCTTTATTTCCTTTCTCTCTACATTTTTCATCACTCTTTCCTTTATTCTCCCATTCTCAGATATTTATCCAATGTAAGTAATGCCAACTGGTAAGTCTTTGGTGGTCCTGGGCAAATCTGACTGTAAAATGAAAAGAAGGAGAGATTCCTGCAATTCATAGCATACATTTTTGGATGCTAGAATGATAGTGCAATAGATCAAAGTATTTCTCAGATTAGTGAGTAAGATGATGTTTCACAACATGCTGATATGTCACGAACTAGATGCTGAGGGTACAACATTGATCATGGGAGTTGCACAGGCTAGCAGTGAATGTGGAGGCATTTTTAACAAGAGTTTACCTTCTCACAATCTCCTCTTCTTTTGAGAAGTGCATCAGTAAAAAGTGAAGAAAAATTTAAATTATTCTTTTTAGTACCCACAAGCCCAAATAAAAGTAAGGAGTATTGCTGGAAAAATCTTCATTTGTGTTTACTAAACTTAAACTGGGACTTTAGGAGAGGTCTGGTCATGAGAGACCTTAGCTCTATCAGGTAAAGTTTTGGTTTTGTCTTTAAAACTAGACAAAATCACTGTTATTGGGGAAAAAAAAAGTTTTATGGAGGAGAAGGAGTTACAAAAGATGTGTCTTGGAACAACTTTCTCACTCATGTCTTCAGCCTTTTTTTAAAAAGTAACAGTAGTGACTCTTTTAGGAGCTTTTTCCCTTTGCTGTTCTGCTACATCTCATGGTTGTTGGGTTCTTTGCTTTCCCCTGTTTTATTCTGCTTTCATTTACTCCTTCTCTGGCTACTGTGGAATAAGGTAGCAGAAGCATGAAAGGAGAAAGTGGGCTTAGCTGTAGATTGACAGCAATAGTTGGCGAAGGCTTTCTTTTCCTGTCTTCTTGTAGTAAGTGTTGGCACCTTTTCAGTCTACTCTGGCTCATAGAATTCGGTTTGGAAGTGAACAGGATGAAACTTGGGCTTTTGACCTTAAAACTGTACTTACTCGATGTAGAAAAATGCATTCTTCCTACTCCTTCCCCTTGCTAGTCCCCAAACACACACACAGTGAGATGTCCAGCGTACCCGTGTATCGACCACATACACGTGTTGAACTTGGTCCAGTAATGCTAACGTTTTACCTGCTTTCTGTCATCGTCAGCCGGTGCCCACAGAGGTGAACTCTGGATAGGTAACATTCCCAGATATCCTCTGGAAAACTTTAACTTTGGTGCAGATTGCTCTGACGTAGCTAACTGCAATGGCGTTGGCTTCCACCTTGGAGTGGACAGATTTACCCTGAAATAACTCTCCAACCTGCGTCTTAAACAGTGTAGTTTGTTCCGGTGCAAATAGATTCATTCTGAAGTGATAGACAGTTCAATTCTCATGCAAAATAGCTACATCATACCAGAAGGGGTTGAACCAGTTTCTCTGAACAGTGATGACCTTCACTGTACAGTTTTGGGTATGTCTCAGGGATTCCTTGTGGAAATAAGGGCAGTTAACAAAAAAAAAAAAAAAAAAAAAAAATAGTTTTAAAAGTAAATAATAATTTAAGGTAGAGCGTCACCTAAGTGAGAGCGCAAGAAGGAGAAATCTTTGTTCAGTTTTATAGTCCATGGTGTCTGGCTTAGGGACTCTTTCTCTTCTCGGGGCTCTCATCTCAAGTTCAACATACAGAATCTTTTTCATCACGCTCAGCTTTAAACTTTTTATTTAAAGATACCCTTCCCCAATGAGCTTTCAGAATACTTATTGTAGATTTTAAGAGAAATGGTATATTAATTTATGCTATTAACATCACCTCATAAATTATAAGTTTTATACTAAAGCTGTATTGAGTGTAATGAATTATGTTGCATATGTGTTTTTAATAGCTATAAAATTATATACAAGCTTTTTTGGAAAAACAAACTAGTGAAGCACCTTTTTACACTGGATCTTTGCCGTGTCAAGGTGTACAGCTATTCTTTGCTACCTTGCAGATATCTATATCTATATATAGATATATATATATATATAAATAAAATAAAATGGTATCCTGTATCAACAAGCATAGAACTCTTTTTAACCCTTATATTACTGTTCCTATAACTCTTTTTAAATTTTATTTTGAGTGTTACATTCTGCAATAATTTATCCGTGGTTTGTACCTATGATTAGAAATTTAGTTACAGGGTAAATAGATCAAATTAAAAAAATCCAACTACTGTAGCTGGAAGTTGTGAACCAAGTTTCTAAGACCTTTTCTTTTTTTTAATGTATTTATTTCCAGTTAGCTCTGTGAGTTGGAATTTGAAAAGTCAGAACATTAGGAATCTACAGTGTCTTATTCAGGAATTTTTTCCCTCCTTTCCTCACAAAGGAATTCCCACTGTGACTTATAAATAGAATTAGACTGCTTGTGTGCATGTATGTATTATATATACACACAAAAAATATGCATTGGGGGGGATGTATGTGCGATACGAATGTGTATATTGTATGTAGGTCATAGTTTTGTAAAGAGAAAAGTAGTCGAGAGGTGATGGAATGTATTGTAGAAATGTGATTATTTAGTAGGGGGTTGTTATGTCCTCACTGTTGTATAAATAACTGAAACTCTCTACTACATAATCTTCTGTTATAAGGCTAACTCTGATATCATGTCAATTTTACTGTTTTTTAAATGAGTTGCATTGAGCCCTGTTTAAAATGCCATGAAAATACCAAGCTCCCAAAGACAGCCTTTAAATAAAACAAATAGGGGAGGAGGAGAGCTGGGAGAAATGAGTGATGTTTTCCAGGAGAAACCGAGATGGGAAGGTTTGCATTCAGTGGAATGGGGAGACATGGGAATTGCTGTGTCTTTGCAAATTAATACCCAAATCTCCTATGGTCTGACTTGGAAAATGTTGTCAATCAGTGTACTTGTGTTTTCAAATTAGGTTGTAAGGGCACTGTTTGTGGAGTGACTGTCTTCAAAGTAGATTTTTTTTCTTTCCTTCCTTTGCATATATTAATTTTGCCCCAAATCTGCTGTTGTGGGATTGCAGAACAAAATATACTTTCAGTCCAAGGAGTTTCACTTGTGCTGTGAAATTCTGAATTTAATTATGGCCACTTAACTTTTTTTTTTTTTCATAATTGGAGAAGGAAGATATCTTTATGGGAGTTCTCACTTGAAATTGTGAGAAGTCAGAAACATTCTTACAGATTGGCTTACTCTTCATACTGTTCTATTTAGGCTGGAGAAAGTAACCTAATTGTTATTTATTCATACAGTATCACTTTTAATGATGATGATCCTGGTGACTTTAAAAATCTGTTGAGAAAAACAGAGCTTCCAGTATTGCACAGACATTTGAATTTTTTGAAGGCTTTTTTTAAGCAGTTGCAAATCAAAACTTAATTTTCAAAAATTTGTTTTTATATCCCTCTCCCTATCAGTGTGTCGATACCCCCCAGGCATCTCTTCCCCTTTCCCTGTCCCCACAATTTGTTTCTGGCACATATGCATACAAGTGAAAGGGCAGGGAGGTGGAAGTTGTCAGAGGCCTTTCCTTCTGCTTATTTGGTGGTAATGGGAGCTAGCAGCATAAATCTTTATGCCTTTATGGGGAAGAATAAACCCATTTTTGTGTATACCTGTACAGAGAGATATATCTGTATATGAGATGTTGGTAGCACTTTGCTGAATGTGGACTTGCCCTCATGATGTACAATAAATATGTATGGATGCAATCAACCTAAATCTATATATACATGCCTACAGATGTATAGATGGAATGTACGTTGTATCACACACATGTACATTAGTTGTAACATGAGTAAGTGTGTGAGCTAAAGAGAGAGACTATCCACGTAACATATGTGTAACAGGTAAGCACTTGTGCCAAAAAAGGTTGTTCTAATTCTTTTGAGGGATTTGGATTATGTCAGTGACTGATCTGAGCTTGGTCACCATTGACTTGTGTTACCTCAGCCCTCTCAGTGGAGTTCCCTTGGTACGTTTCTGCTTTTGTTTATTCTATATTAGGCCTCTTGCAATGCCGACCTCTTCTGCTTCTCTGCTCCCTTGCCTCCATTCCAGCTCCTCCTTACCCCTGCATCTCTACAGTTTCTCTTGCTAGCAGCAATCAGCTTTAATGGCCCAATCCAGCTCTGCTTAGGCAGTAGGGAAATTGTCTTGGTGACTGTAGTGGCAGCTGAATTGGGCCCTGAGCACTTGCTTGAACATGCAGAATTTCCCAGCTATTCAATTGTGCTCCAGTACGACTGTGATTGATTTGCAGATGACCACAAACTTTTCTTAGAACCTGATGCAAAGCTTCCTAGCATATTAAATGGTTAACCCAGCATCGTATTTGAGAGCTAAATGTTCAAAACGAGAAAAATGCCGCCGCCCCCCAATTGTCTTCAATTTTCAGCCCCAGAGAGAAAAAGGGAGTTTGGTTTGTGTTTCCCGTAATGCAGGCAGTAAGCTAAGCAGAAGGCAGGCCTGTGCTCTGTTCTGAGCAGTGGGGTTGTCATCAAACATATCAAGAGAAACACAGCTTGTTACATTTTACCATTAAACAGATTTTAAAACGAGCTATAGAGTTGACCATTAACATGCTAGCACTTTGTATCTAACTGTGTATTGAATGCTCTTGCTTATCCAAGTAAATTGTGGTTTTAAGTATTTTATTTTCTGTTTTCTGACTAAATGGAGCTTTTATATCCTTTTAGCAGAAAGCAGCTGTCAGAAACCTGCTCAGTCACATTTAAGCACTGATGAAACTCCTGGCTAACTTGGGCTTCAGTTTCAATGGAGAATGCTGCTCCAGTTCTGTCCTAGAGCTGTACTGCATTCCATGTTTTCAGTATGGATATGGCATGATTTTTCTTGGCCGCAATTCAGCCATGGAATTTTGTCTTCCTTGCATTTCTATTAGAAAAAGGTAACCAGTGTCCTGTTCCATCTGAGCTTTCATGCAATCATACACAACAAATTCTATAATACATATGTTTGGGCGTGTGTATGGGTATGTCTGTGTACTGTGTGTGTATAATACATATTTATATGCACACATATATTACGCTGTTTCAGTTTATGTATGTGGAGAATGTACCTGTTGGTTCTCTCCTGATATATACTCATGCATACGTATATTAAATATGTATATAGAGTGTAGATGTCCTGCATATACATGTGTATATGTTATGAACCTTGGTTGGCAATTTTTTCTCACTTTTTGCAAATTGCTGTCCCTTGTGACATATTTTCACTGAAGCTGCATTATATAGAAGAAATGGAGAAATGTGTTATCAAAGTTTTATTTTAAAAAGGAGACTCTTAATTATCTAAAGCCATTTGTAATTGTCTTGAATTTTTACTAGAAGGGTTGTTATTTAAAAAAAAAAAAGAAAAAAAAAAGAAAAAAGAGAAAACAAAAAAACAAAAGCAAGCAGACAAGCCCTTACTCCCGCCTTCACTTAGATGGACATACGAAAGAAATGGAAACACAAGTTCCTGAGTATTTATTTCCTTCAGGGGTTTCTGAGGCATACGGTAATCGCATTCTGCCCCATCCCCCCTTTTGTCCAATTATAATTAATGATTCATGTTTTCTTTTACACAGCTTTTGTAAATCATTGTTCACCTCCTACATTCAATAGTACTGACATCACTAAGGAGATTTCATGTCCTTCTGTCCTTTTCAGGAGAAATACCAGTGCATCACTATTGTGTTACATTTTAACATACTTTGTGGAGGATGGATGTTTTTATTGAAGATATCTGTAACAAGTCTTTAACTTATTTAATGTGAGAAGCCTTCATTGGAATCTATCGTTTGTTTGTTTCCCACGAGTTTCTGCAACTGTTTTCTCACCAAGATATTGCGCAGTTCCCTTATTTGATGTCTGAGGTTTTAGGGTTTGGGTTTATTGTTGTGGGTTTGGTTTTTGTTTTTTTTTCTCTCCAATTCCCCAAAATGTTTACCTGCAAGTGGAGCAAAACAGATGTCAGAATCTCAACCAATATCCTTTTTGTAGTTAAGGTTAAATATCTTTATCCTAGATTTAATAAAAGAGAAGGCGGCAAATGGACAATCTGAAGTGCTTAGAGGGAATGCTCACTCTTTAAGGCTGTCTCAGAGAAGTTTGTGTTTGGTGTCATTTTAAAGGTAGCTTGATCACGCTTTGATATCAGAAACAGCCTTGTAACAAAGAGCCTCGTACAGTTGTTTGGCCACTAGAGTTTAAAATGTAAACAAGTTGCAGTGGGAAAGCAAAGGTGAGGCAGAGTATTTTGAACCAGTGAATTGTAGCTTGCAAACGTACCTGATTTTGAAGTAACTGCATGGTAGCAAGGATTAGCAGTCTCTTACACCCCTTCCTTCTTCCCTCTCATCCCTGACACGTGTTCAGCATACCGTACATTGGGAAAAATAAACAACTTACTCCAGCAAGCTAAATCCACTTAATGACTGCTTAAAGGGAACATACAAACTTGCATTGCTGCATCCCGTCTCATGATATTAGCTGGAAGACTAGCTAATACGCACAAAAAGCCCAGTCCAGGTTGCTTCTGCGGATGCGTCGCTTTCGGAGAGTGCAGTGCATGGGGATGCCAGAGAAGAAGGGTCGCTTCCTACGGGGTCCCCGGCAGCGATAGCAACTCACACTACTGCTTCTAGTGCTGGAGGCTCACGGACAGCATTCCAGGGGCGGGTAGGAAAGCTCGTGTTTGTACTTTCCCTTTAAATAGGAAAGGTTGGCTCACATGTTCCTCATACTTCTCAATGAATGTACTGTATTACCATTAAAAAAAAAAAATCAATGAAATGATAATAGATTGGTCTCCTTTTGTTATCTGGTCCTTGTTTAATTTGTTTAAGGGTTTTTGTATACAAAAGTTTACATTTTTATGTATATTTTTCTTGTGTAAAAACTGATGTAATATGTGTATAAAACACTGTATGTATTATCTGTATATAGTGTGACAAAATGATTTTCTTTCTTTCTTTTGGATGTATTAATAAATCTTGCTGTGAAGTAGCCGTGTTTACTATGATGAAAACCCTCTTCTCCAAGCCATTTTGCTAAGTCGGAGATGTATGAATATTGCCCAGGCTGAAATCTAATCCGTAAAGTCATTTCATTTTTCTTTTAAAACATATCCTAAGTACAGTTATTAAACTGTCCTTTGCTTAGATAGCTGTAGAGTATAATTCTGCTCTTGCTTATTCTCTATTGCTTTCTAATGACATTTAGCTAATTAGTTTTGCAAACAAGCTGGGGTCTTCAATCTCAGTCCTGATTCTAATTATAGTGCTTTCTAGCTCTGGATCACTGGCCTGGAGACCAGATCCTCTTCATCTTGTTTTCTGGTTTGAGTTTGCAGAACTGTACTTGAAATATAGTTTAAGGAGTATAGAATAGAATTTTGTCTTACGTGCTATGTTTGCTGAGATTTAAAAAATACATACCTGCTTCATCACCGAAACTGGTAAGTTGGAGTTTGGCGTTATTTTGAAGATTAGCATGTGGATGAGAAATGATGGTTGCTGAGGTGCTGCGGGGCTCCGGTCAGCTCTCGGGCAGGATTGCGAGGCCAAGGCATGCATGTGGTAACTACCTGGGTTCGTCAGACGCTGGGAATCACCACTGCCTTATTCGGACGCAGACAGTTTGCACACTGGGGAAAAGCTGCCATTCCTGCCACCTTGCTGCGGCTGGTGCGAACTAGCCTGCCTTGGCTGGCACTAACCTTCCAGTGCCAGGTTTGGTCTCTGAGAGCGGCCTTTCCACAGTAGCTTGAAGGATGTCCTCTCTTTAGACAGAACTATGCCTTGGACACCTTGCAGTAAGTAGATGGCTGCTGCACCTTCCTCTCACCATTTGTTTTGTGAAGTCTTCCCCTTTGCTTTCTGGCGTGAGGGTGTGTGCTTCAACTGGTGTTTGCTTTGCTAGTCTCCATCTCCAGTGTGTTTGAGGTTGTGACTTGCAAGGGAAAAGCAGTCATGTCCTAGGTGAGACCGTCTTCCAGGTTCTGTTTTTCATAAGCAGGCTCACTTAATGCTGCCCTGCTCATCAGAGTAACGATCAGCAGAGATTGATGAGAAGGGAATTCAGTAATTTGACTTCTTTTTAATGAACAGAGGCCCAGCCATTCTAGACAGTGTAATTAGAGCAGCATTTCACAGTGCCTGGTTGCAATTCAGGCCAAGGGGTAGGCGGTGTCAGTGAATGATGTAGTCTTCCATGCTAACACACGCTGCAAAGGTTTCACGGCAAAGGACAAAACTGGTTTGTGCGTTAATACCTTGCCTTCCTGAGAGATAGGAGTACACTGAAAGTGCCACCTCCAGACATCTGTCAAGACACAGTGATGACAGAAAAGATCAGACACTTAAAGTAAACAAAAGGACAGTGCAGCAGCATAAGTTCAGTGCAATATGGAGAAAATCTACCCCAAGTTTGTCCCTTCTAGGGAATTTTCAAGGTTATGGGCCTGAGGCATTTGGACACTATAGGGGTAATAGTGATGAGGCAGTTGTCGGCTGTTTTTGGTGCGATTCTGGCTGTGCATGTGTATGTTGCAAAGCTGATCCTTCAAAGTGCTCCTATCTCAAGTAGCACTCAAAGTCAAAATGGTGGGAGGTGGAAGAATTGATTCTTATGGAGAAAATAGTTGTTAAAAATCTGCTTTTAACAAAACACCAAAAGTAAGTTGCTATTTGGTGTAAGATTTGAGGCTGCAATGGGGAGTAAGAAAGTGGAAGTTAGGAAAACGGGGGCTCTTCCCTGGGGATGACTCCCTGGCAGAAGCAGAGTTGCCTGGTCTGGTCCCAAGCTGGACATTCTCCAGCGTGGGCTTGACGAGAGATGGGCTGAGACTCCTCTGCTGACGAAGGCAGAGACCAACTGAATCACCTGGGGTTTTTTTCCAGCATTTCCTCGAACAACAAAGAAATGCTGCTCTTAGAAAATGATTGCATGGCTCTCAGTCTGAAACTTTACAAATGTAAACAACCAGTCATTGTTGTAGTGCCACATTTAAAAACACAAATAGGTTTTGTTTGAAGTATCAATTCAGGAAGAATGTGGCACATCTTTCTTTGTGTTTTAACAGCCCTTTCGAGCTCCAAGAGTAGCCTTTTAATAGTTGGCAATTATTTTCTCAGGAAAGCTCATTTAGTTTGTACTTGAAAAGCAGGTGACATTTTGTTCCAAGAGCAAGTGTTGCTCTTGTATTCGTGAAGCAATTGGAAGGAGAATCCTTTACTGAATTAAGTTAAACCTCTCCCTCCCCTTCCATAGTCACGGGCAATTGTCTCCTCTGCAGGAAATAATGGGGGCCATCTTCCATACTCCCCCCTGGAGCCTACACCCCAAACGCAGGGCTGGTACTCCGCAGCTGTCAGGTCTGATTTGGAGATGATACAGGATGCTTGTTTTAAGGGGCTAAGAGGTGATTGTCGTGTTTAGTGGCATGAGGTTCAGCCGGGGAATGGCTGCCTTGTTTTACTGCTATTGCTAATTTATGACTTACAGAAGGTGCCAGTGAAGAGTCTTGGTACCACTGAATCTAGTAAGAAAATTGAAGTGTTGTGCTAAAAATGTCCCTGAAAGCAAAGTAGCTTTGATATTCAGATGCATTCTTGTGCTCCTGTAGGGGAACAGCGGTACAAACTTTCTACGCCTGCATCCAGTAACTCCCTTGACAGATGTCCTTAGGACCAAGAGGCTTGCGTGTCCTGATCACCCCTCACAGCTCACTTGCGATGGCTCACAGCCACCCGTGTGGAGGAGTCCTGTAATGTGAAGTCAGTCTGGCTCTGATGCCTGTTTCTGCTCAGCTTGTGCACCAGCTTCAGGCTCTTGCCTGTTTCAATTTAAAATTAAAAGCCTTTGCTTTCATGCTGTGCAACTCTTGGTGGAAGAAACCCCTTGTAACCAGGCAGCAGCTGTCCCAGGGGGCTCTTGCAAATCTGATCTGTGGGGCCCACTGCTGTGATGCCTACCAGGTAGCTGATGCTGGTTAGGCTGCTGGTACAGATGTAAATGCTGTCACACTGACCAGTATTTTCTCACAGCTCCATTGTGTTCTGCAAGCCCACGTTTCCTGGGAGGGTGTCATGGACTTCAGCCACTTCCAGCTTCCCCATTGCAGCCGTGCTGGATGCAGTGGTGGCCCTTTGCAGCAGGAGAGAAAGTGCTGTGGTGAGAGGGAGGGGAGACGGTCTTCCAAGCTGCAGGCTGGTGCTGTGAGCCTGCGCTGTGACCCCAGATTGGGCAGTAAGGCTTGCGAGGAGCACAGCTGGCATCTGACTCAGCACCCTCCCCTGTCTATACAGTCCTTCATCAGAGCATCTGTGTGGTACCTGGTACAACAGGGTATGGCTCATGCTGAAAAGAACTTCATGGATAAAAAAAAAAAAAAAAAAAAAAAAAAAAAAAAAAATCCTGGTTTCTCTTGGGTTTTAAGTGCGTTGGAGCATTTCTTTTCAAGCTGTGGCTTTCTTGCACCGAGGCTTTACATGTGCTGAGGGTGGCAGTGCTCAGGAAGAAATGCCTTGGGCCCAAACTCCAGCTGAAGGGGTAACAGCAACTCTGCCTCAGCATGTGCCAAAGCATAGGCAAGAATAGAGAGGCTGATTTATGCCGGATTTAGACCAGCGCTCTGCCAAAGTTTGATTTCAAGCTGTGAATCTCAGTTACAATACTGCCACATCGGCAGAGTTGGTCCTCGTTTGTGCCAGTGGAATTTGTGCAGAACTGGACCCTGGAAGTGTTCACAGATACTTTCCAAAGTTGGCTGTTGTCACCATTTCCATAGAGGGCACGTGGTACGCAGTTACAGCTTCCCTGTGTCTCTCCATGGTGGTGCTGATCCCTTCCAGTGCTGGGAAAGCTGCCTGAGTGCGGGGGCCTTAGAAGTTTCTACAGCCAGTTTTGGGCAGGTCTTCAAAATAATACCTTTGTTGTATTTTATTTTCCATTTGCTAACGAAAAATGTTCTTTGCCATCACTCCATTAGGATGAACCCAACTGGGATGGGGAGAGAGGTTTAAAGGGTGACTCTTCAAGTGCCTAGAAGCATACAGATGGGTTAAATCCAAGACACGTGAGGCATCTGAGGTTCTTCTCTGCGCATTCCTGTTGCCTGTTGGTGCAGACATTTAAAGTTGCTGCCTGAATTAAGAGACATGTATTAGCATTAGCAGATGATACTTCCCTAAGTGTGTAGTCTTTGTGCTCTCAACAATTTGCATGCATTTGCTATGGCTGCTTTAGTAAAGAGCTTTTCCAGTCCAGCTTGGCATTCAAAGTCAGTAAAACCATTTGACTTATATCTAAGAGAAGTTGGTTGCTGGTTTGTTTGGGGTTTTTTTTGCCCCAACCAGTTTAATGCCTTGTTTAATCCCACAGAATTTCATTTTTCTGTTAAACAGCATTTGGTCGGTGGAGCCAGCCAGTTTCCTCTGTTATTAATCTCATTTTTTCTGCTCTCCCTTGGGTCCTGCTGTTTAATATTAGCTTTTGGGTTTGGTGTTTTTTTTTTCTCCTCCTTTTTTGTCCAGCGCTTTACCCATTCCATACAATGTTTTTGTCTTGTCTTCTCTATCTCCTTTCCCCTCAGACTGCAACTAAAATTGTTGCTGAAGAGATTCTGGTACGCTAAATTAAATTCCTAGAACTCAGAATTGTTCCTTGTCAGACCTTATCCTCTTCACTCCTCTCCTTTATCTCTACCAGCTCTGCCCAGGTACAAGGCCTTGCTTGGCAGAACTACTCCTAATACCCCTAATTAAGAAATTAGAATCAGTCAAGGTCTCATACAAATATATACGTTGTCTGAGATAGGCCCTTTCAAAGATGAGGGAGATGAGGATCTTGACAAATAATCTCTCTTAGAAAAATTCAGCAAAGCTGCTGTGGTATTTTGCATGCCCTGCAACACTGGCTGCCTGTAGCAAATTTCCTGTGATGACACACTAAAGTGATGATGCCTTTATCAGACACCGTTTCCCTTTAAAAATGCTTAAAAAGCTAGCAGTCCTGCTCCTATCGGTTCCCGGTTTGCTGTGATGTCGGCTGCTTTCACACAGCCCTGTGCTACGGGGAGCAGAGCGTCTCACAAAGACCATGCTGTGTCTCTTTGAGTATGTCCCTGCTTTTGGGCAGACTTTGCCCACAGGCAGCACTGCTGCCATCTGCTTTGCCAGGTGACAGAGCGCCGGACTGGTGGGTGGCAGCTTAACTCTTACTCAATTAATTGAATATTTGCAGGCACTGTTTTCCTTAATTTCCCCCCAGTAACATGGGATATTTTCCCACAAGCTTTCTACCTGTCTCTTCCTGCTTCTTCCTCGATTTTAAGACTGATGCTTTTAACTAATGCCAGAATCTGTATCTGGCTGCTCTAAGCTGAGTCTGTGAGAGACAAACAATGCATGAATCTTCTAGTGGCTCTAAATGTAATCTAAACTGTACAGAAAATGATGGAGGATACCAGCAGAAAAGAGCAAGCGACTGAGTGTGACTGAATCTGTTCAGCATCACTGGGTGACACAAAAAGACACTGTCCTTATCTTTCAGTTCTGGTGCCTGCATGCATTTTGGAAGCCTATCTCACAGGCTCTCCATTGCCCCATGCACCTCACCGTCCCTGTGGCACCTGGCAGCACAGCTGGCTTCTCTGTCACCTTGCATACTCTTCGCTCCACATCTTCCTCCTTGTCTGTATGCTGCCCAGTGGCTGTCTCCTCTGGTGGACACCCTGCAGATGTTGCTGTCGTACACTCCAACATACTCCGCTGGATCCAAGCTCTCGCCAGCAGCTCTCCCTGGTCTGCTTTCATCTCTCGTCCAAAGCTCCAGTTTGCAGTTTGTGGAGCTATGACAGACAGTATTTTTCATCCTCTTGCTGCCTCATCAGCCACCCCAGCCCACATTGCTCATCCTGTCCTGTATGGTGTGAGACTCCCTGGCTGGAAAACTGGTAGTTTTTAACCATCATATCCCTTCCATGTTACTCTCTGGTCCTGTAACTGACATGCAGCCTGTAGTGCATAATTCTTAATACATCAAAACTGTAGAAGAAAATCCTCTTTTTACTGTGGTCATCTCTAATGCCATAAAAATGAATCCACTCATTCATGTAATTCATAATTTAGCCTTGTTTTCCTTCTGCCTCCTGTTTTTCTAGCAGGGGGACCTGATTTGCAGTGGTAGGTGGTGTTTGATGGAAGGGATACGCCGACAGAGCAAATGGCTTCAACCTCTTGCACTCAGAGTATTAAGTTTTATGGCTTTCCCAGTGCTAAAAAACCAACACATCCTAGTTTATTTTTCATTTTGGACATCATTCTGTTTATTTTTCTTGCAAGGTTTTCTACCAAGATAAGCGTTCTCAGAGGTTTTTGTTTACTCTGGGAAAATGGCTTGGCAAGGGGAAGTATTACTGTGCAAGGCTTGCATTGTGAAATTGGTTTATGGCTGTAATTTTTATGTGAAAGATGCCAGACTGTTAACAATTGAGAATTACGTTTTCTACTTCTATTTTCAAACAGGTAGTTTGCTAATTATTTACCATGGGAACATTCCTTGCTAATGGCCTATCTGAGTCCATGGCATACTCATAATAATCCTGCTGTCATGATCTATGCAGGAGAGAAATGCCGTTCCCGGGGTAGAAGTGGAGAAGGAAAGCAGCAGCGAGAGGAGGGCAGAGGTCCAAGAGCTGCCCTGCTCTCCTCGACGGTCGCCCCGGCTGCCTTGCTGGTGGATGCGTACAGCATGCAATGGTCAGCAGAGACGCAGTTTCTCAAAGGATGTAAGCTAAGATTCATGCTGTTAACTGCAAAGGTCTGTTTGCCCCAGCTGCAGAGAAGGACCTGGGAGGATGCCTGCTGAGTTGCCCTCTGGGTGGAAGCGGCCTGCTTGTGCCCACAAAAATGCTGGAAGAGCATAATCATCACAGATTCAGGTGCAGCTAAGGCAGGACTGTAGTATATTCTTGCTTGAGATTCAGGCTATTTTCTGCAACCCAAGACTGGTACCCGAAAGCCATGTTTTTGAATAGTTCCAATTTTACAGCTGTAGTCCGCGTTGAGTCTCAGACAGCACCACAATACCATGGTCGCCTGTCAAACTCACTCCCTGATGGTGAGACCTCTCTGTTGGATCAGAAAGCTTCAAATCGAAAGGTTTGCATTTTCTCTTTTCTTCACTGATGAACACTTGCTGGCAGTGCAACACAGCTCTCCCATTTAGTCCCCCCATGTCTGAACTACACCCAAATGGAGCTGTGTCCTCCAGACCAGCACTGGTGCCGACACTACTGCTGACCTGTGCCAGGCTGGCAGGGCTGTTTGAAGGGACCTTGCTCAGAAGTGTGGCTCCCAGCAAGCGTGTGGGAACTGCTGAACATGGTGTCAGGCCCTGGGAAGGAGCAAGCAGCGAGAACGCAGGCAGACAGCCAAGGGCAGGGTAAAGGTGCTGCAGCTTGCCGTAGAGGGTGACTTGACCTACTTGGTCCATCAGCTTTAGTTTTGCATTCCTGGTTTTATTTCATTCCCCAAATTCTGCAAGGAGCAGCAGATCATTGTAAGAGGTTTTTGTAATATAAGTATTGCCTGAGTTTTTAATAATCAACCCGAAGTCGTTCCTGACCTGCGCTGGGTTTATTCCAGAGCAGCCATGACGGCGCTGCTGGCGAGCACCCAGCAGAATTGAAGTGACGGTGTGTAAGCTGCAGGGCTGGGGCTAAGCAGGGGATGCTGAGGAGCAGGACAGAGCCCTCAGTTCCAATTGTTCTTTTCAAACCCAGAAATTACATTCTGCAATATGTGGTATAGTCTGTGTGGAGGCTCACATGTGCAGAACCGATGCTCCCCAAGCAGTGTGAGATAAGGGAGAGCGTAGGGAAGTGGAATATCTTTATTACTTTTTGCAAGGGGAGATTCTCTTTCACTTTTCATTTCCTCTTGTGTTTCCTTTCTGTATTTGTGCTTTAACATTAGGTTGGATTCTGTCTTGATAGCATTCAAGTGAAGGCTTACATATTTCATCAGGTTTGTCTCTTTTGTTTTCAGGGCTGAAAGTCCCAAACAATATGAAGCAGTCACAGCCACGTACACATCTGGGGTCCTTTCATCCGCTCCAAACAGGCACTTTCCTTTATTCCTATTCACCCTCATTACTTAATTTCCTAAAGAGGCTGCAGCTCTTTAATGCCTGAGTGACGTATGTCAAAATGTCTCGCTAGGCTCTTCCACTATGTGATAATTCAGTATATCCTGTTTCCAGAGCTAAGGAAATACATTTCCTTCACTTTAGCTCATTACTCTTTAGGAAATTGCTTTTCTTCAATTATCCTGACAACCTGGATTTTGACAGCTCCAGACTCGCTGGCTGAAGCTCCTGCAGTCTCTGCAAACACTTTTTTAACTTGAGACTTCTCTGTCTGTCATCTATCATGTCCTTCCTAGAGAGGACATTTTATTTGGAGCTTTTCTTACCTCTGCCAATGGAGGGTGGGTGTCAGGACACAATTTACAATGCCGATTCTGAAGGTTTACAGAGACTGGTTTACTGTCCCCTCTCTGACAAGGTAACGCGTTGCTTTGCGCACTCACAGAGATCTCCATAGGTGAACTTGTATTACCCATTCCTGTGCTAATGCAACTTTTATGGCCAAGTTTTATAAAAAGAGCCATCACTTGTGTTGTCTGGAACAGGATCTTAAAGAAAGCGTTAGCAAAGATGAACTACAGGGAGCACTCCTCAGCACTTTCTAATCCAAGAGCCACTTAACCTATCCGGAGGAAAAACCACAGATTATCCTGCAGCGAGCTGTCACAAGAGCTTTCACTTACGACCAAATACAGACGAGCCCAAACTTCAACAGCCTGAACATCGCCCTCCTTCCTCCTCTGTGCTATTGCTTGTGCATGTAGGAAGATGGGCTTCCCCTTTCCCACACCTCATGGTCCCTGAGCCCCCTCTCCGGTGGCAGCTGGGGGAGCTGGCACAGCCCTCGCTGTGCTGGTTTGCTCAGTAACTCCAGCAACTTCTTGCTGGTCCTTTCCCAGTGCTTTGTGGTGTGCTCTGAATGTTGTCTTAGGAGGCTCAGGTCCAGAGGGAGGGTGGCCTTATGCTGAGACACCTGTTTATCTCATGGCTAAACCAGAAATGTCCTGTGCTCCTGTGCACATGCTTCTTGCTGCTAATAGCACCTTCCTACCTCTCAGGGACATCTTGAAGAGAAAGCATGCGACTGTGAGGAGTTCCCATGCCATGCGAGGGAGGAGGCAACACAGGTGGAAATCTAGACCAGTTCATAAGAAGAAAACACTATACCAACACGAGGGACTGTTTATACTTAATGAGAATCTTGCATTTGAATCCTAGACCTTAGTAAGCCTGTTTTTTCTTCAAAACTGTTTCACCTCACCCGCACAAGGGTCATGACTGCAAGCCACCCCACCTCTCCTAGGGGCTGTCCTGACCCAGTCAGTCATCTGTCTGCTGCAGAAATCCCATGTGCAGGGTGCTTCTCCTTGTTTTCAGTTTCCATCAGCTCTAGGTGACAAGCTGGAAAACAGCAGTCTATGGCTCCCCCCAGCCTCTCTGAGGAAATAAAAGGCTCCCAGCTCTTCCCTTTCACCACACCACACCAAGAATTACATGTTTTATGGCAAAGTTTCCCCTTCTTTAACCAATCCTTTGCTGGCGACACTGGGTAAGATGCATTTATTCGCTGGAGACCTGCAGACATGTGTTGACATTACTCCCTGCCTAACCGCCACTCTGAACATGTATCTCATTTTCAGATGTAATGAACCTCTCTGAGCTTCTCCTTGTCTCATCTTCGACTCTGAACATTTTTGGCAGTTTCCCTTGACAGTCTGATGGGAAAGAAGCTTTACTAGATGAGAGTACTGCTTGCTGATTGGTTTTTTTCCCTCTTTTGTGATGAAAAAGCTCCTGTTGGGTATTCATCACCTGGGCTCTACTTCAGGAGAGAAGACAGACTGGCCAGTGGCAGCTTCAGCATTAGTGGGCTGTCAGGTATGTGGGTCTCATGGTCCTTTTAGGGACAGAGCAACTGTGCCTGCCTGGCTCCACGAGCAGCACCGGCTGCTGGTGTGGCTCTTCTGCAGGGTTCACCAGCTTGCCTTAGTTTGGTCCTGGGTTTCGTAGCTGTTTTGTCGCTGCTTTTAAGGCAGCCTCAAACCTGCAGGTGTGCTCTCCTGTTGACAACTCTTTCGCCTGCAGTTAAAACCAGACACCAAACTGTGGGGAAAATTAATGGCACCTGCAATTTACAAGTGCTTAAATACTGAGCTGCTTCATTTGCAAGTACAATCAGGTATTTTGGTATCTGAGGCCTGTGCCTCATGCATCTGCATATCTTAAGCATGTAAACAGCTGCAATTTGCTCTGCAGGTTGGTGTGGCTGTGCACAGCACAGTGGAGATGGCTCCTCTGCGTGTCCAGCGTTGTGCATGTGTTGTTGGTGATTCCTGCCAAAAAAGCAGCTCCTGTTCTTCCCCTGTCCTCCAGTAGCTTTGGGAATGGCTCTCTGCAGTTCCCTTGCTGAGGACCTGAGACTCATCTTGGACCTTGCACCAGGGTACCCTAGCCCAGCTGAGATCCTGCAACACAGCCAGAAGGTGAGATTTAGGTCCAGGAGACGTGCCTGGCCCTTGCTGAGCCCAGCACAGCCTTGGCCACTTACGAAGAGGACCCATACGCTCTTGGTCAAGGGTGCAGTTTTCTGGAGCCCACCAGGCCCTCTATATTGCCTCAGCTTTGCAGAAGGCCAGTGTGTGCATGGTGTGCAAGCAGTTAAATCGAGCAGGGATGTGCTGCTCTTCCTCTCTGTTGTTTCCCTCCAGCTAATCCGAAGTAATTTTGAAAGCTCATACTTTGATCTCACTATATACAGAAAACATAACAGCTCCAAACCCTCATCCCAGCAGCACACAGGGACGCCTTTGCTGCGCTCACCGGCAGCACACATGGCTTTCTGTCACGTCCTGGGGCTCAGGGCAGCGGGCAGAGCTCTCCCGTGGTGCTCCCAGGCTGGCAGGGGCTCAGGGACCTCCAATACCCTCACAGCCCGCCCAGTGGGACCTCATGCCAGGGAGTAGGGGTGGAGGTCGCTCCCTGGCCCCACATGCCCCTCGGAGACGGGCAGCGACCACAGCAGCTTCCTGGAAGAGTGGGGAGAGTGAAGCTTCGGCAGCGGTGTGGGGAGGGGGTTGCATCGCCGGCCAGGGCAGCAGCTGGGCGCAGCCATGCCGGTGGCAGCCCCGAGCTCTCACCTGTGGGGCTGCTGGGGTGAGGGCACAGAGGGACTTCCTGGGGAAATGGAAACGTTGTTGTTAGAATCCAAAATGAGGTTTTAGGCACCTCGTCTGCCAGGTTGCTTTGTGGGTGGCTGGAAAGGCAGAGACTCGTGGCACTGTCCCGTCCCTCGGAGTCTCCGCTGCCCCGTCCGGAGCTGGAAGCCCCAGGGACACAGCTGTCTCCAGGGCTCAGCGTGGGGGCTGGCAGGATCGGGGACAAACATCGCCTCTTCAGTGCTATGACCACGTGGAGTGCAACACACGGCACATCCTAATTTTAATTCTAACATTTGGTTGCTGGAGCAGCTGCTTGGCCCCCGAGCCCCCTTGCCCTCCATCCCGTAGGGGTATGGCTAAAAGGGCTGCCTGCGGTTCCTCCTGCAGCTGAGGCTGGCGATGTTTCCCAAGCAGAGCAGCCCTGTGCTTGGACGGGGGATGCCAGCTGCCCTCCTTCTCCTGCCCCAGCTTCCTCACCTCTCAGAAATGGCTGAGGCTGCCATCTCCTCCGTGGTCCAGCTGTGGGCAGCGCTGTGCAAGGCTGGCGTTCACAGCTTCATGGCCTGGCTCTTGTGCTGGATGAGAGGGAAACACATTTCCGAAGCTGAATTGCTGAGAAAACGCCAGGCTTAGTGCGCAGGTGGGACAGGCAGAGCAAGCTGCTGTGGAGGCGGCTGCCCCGCAGGACAGATGGACAATGTGAAATCATTAGACAGGCGAGCGAGCTGTGATCAAACGGAGCAGAATTACCTGCAAATGCAAAAAAAAATCAAAGTGTGTCGGGGAAAGCAGGAACACAGAAGGGATAAAGAGCTCAGCATTAGCCTCCTCTTGGGAAGGGTGTCAGGGCAATAATAACTTGCCAGGGCTTTGATTTCTGGTGAATGCCTATGACGTGAGTGATTTGTTCGCTGCTGGCAGAAGATTTTATTGGGGGTGAGGAGACCAGGGGGAGCAGCCTGCGCTTGTTGGCTCTCTCCAGATAAGGAACTGTTTGATGTTGCGGCACCTCTGCCATTGGAGTGGGAGAGCTGATGGGCTGCTCTGCACACACACTACAGTCCAGCCAGCAGCACACAAGGTCCTTTACTACTGTTTCTTACTATTATTGTAATTGTTGCTATTATTATTATTATTATTATTATTACTATTATTTGTTATTACAGACTCCTGCCAAGACAGACAAGCTATTTTTATTGCCTTCATAAATGCCTGCACCTATTCTGTTAGCCGTAAATCTGTGGGCATGTATCCGGGCAAGCCACAGCCTACCCTGCCTGCATGCTGATGTGGGGGCATTCACAGGGGGCTCCTCGGCATGAACTGGGCCAAGTGTGTGGGAGTGTGTGTGTGTGCACATCTGTAAGTCAGACTGTTATTTCTTAACTGTCTTGCTCTTTCCTCCATACCGCAAAGCCCAGACTGGGTAAAACTGAGTGCCAGTATGTGGAGAAATGCATTTCTCCATACCCTTTTGGATGCCCAAGCCTTGGTGTCTCACAGGGTTGCGGGCTGCATGTACTTGTGTCAAGTTCCTGATACATCCGTGGAAAGTCAGAGCTAAAAGACTTTAAAGTGGTGATGTTTTCAGGTGCAGAAAAACCGACTGAGACCATTTGACAGCCTCTGCATGGGACTCCTGCCTTGGAGCATCAAAGGCAATTTGGGAATCAGGTGCTATTCACAGGGAGGGTCAATGTACATTTACATCCATGCCCCAGACCACACAGACAAGGGTAACTGGGGTCAGGCTCCCTTAAAAGCAAGGTAAGACACTGCAGTGACTTAGCTGGTATGGGGTTGAGCCTCAGGCCAGGAGAGATCTGTAGGTGGAGGGAATCCATGAGGCAGCCTCCATAAAACAAGGTCAGAGCCAATGCTGCTGTGGCAGGCCAGCGCACAGGTGGGAACACCATTGGCGAAGCTCTTGCAGACTCAGATTTACACTTGCTGCTGTCTTTCCTGGCACAAATGTGCACGGAGGAGGTGATTCACAAGTTGGAAGCAGCCAGCCAAGGAGTTCGCAGCGCCTAAGGTCTGTGTGCAGGTGCAGCACCCTGCTAGCTTGGCCGTCAGCCCCCCCGGGCCCTTTCCAGGTGCAGGCACGGCGTGTGGCACCGGCTCTTAAACACGCCACACGCGACAGCAGGAGCACTGCAAGACCATGGGAAAGCCTGTGTTACTGATGAGGCTGTTAGCGCTTTTTCAGTCTCCTAATGTACAAGCCCTTATGAGAAGGCTCTGGCTTAATCTCAGCTCAACTGGAAAAATGCCGATGACTGGAAATGTCATCAGCTGCCTGTGGGCCAGGCTGGCCCTGAGCTGATAAGGAGCAACGCAGAATAAAAATGTCAACACAAAACTGGAGAAACACAGAGGCTGGTTGCATCTCTTCTCCATCCTGCAGGAAGCCGGGCCCCTCTGCTGCCAGTCCTTCCAGCAGCTGGACTTTCCCTAAAGTCTCAGCGAGAAACTGCTCTCTCTTAGAAAGGAGATCTCAGCACTGCAGAGAAAAACTGGAACTCTTGCCCCATAGACTCAAACAAAGAGGGTAAGTAAACCCAATTTTTGTTGCTTTCTTTAACTTTTTAAGGCAAATCTCGTGATGTTCTGGGTTGGAACCTTGTTTTCTTGAAGCTTTGGTAGATGGTGGGGAAGGAGACCCAACCAGGAGAGCTGACCCACCTCCCCCACTGGCCATCTGCAACATGGGCTCCAAGCATGACCTGGACACTAGGTTTGAGCAGCAGCTCCTCCTCTCACTCCATGTAAAGTGTGCACTCAGGATCCCATAGGAACACCAAATACTGTGGCCTTTGGGCAAGGCATAATGCCAGAAGTAACTATATCTAACCTTCCCTCTCTGGTGGGTGGGACATGTTAATTTTCCCTGGGGAATGGGGTGCAAAGCTCAAACCTTTTGATCTTCGGGTTGGAACAGTGTCTGAAAATGCCACCTGGGCCTTGAATCTGTCTGCGTCCCTTCTCCAAGTTTACAGAGAAAATGAAATCTAAGGAAGTTTAGGGAGCTATACTTGCACAGCCAGCAGATTATAAGTAACCTATGAACTCGTGAAAGCAACCCATGAACATCTCCATCTGTGTTTTAGAGAGGAATCTTTGAAAGAAAGATAGCCGGAGACAAGAGAGGGAAAGAGCGATTTACAAAGGTCGCAGCTGGGCATCAATGCTGGCTTTATGTCACTAGAGGAGTACTGGGGTTTAGGAAGGAAGGAAGATGCACGTGTTCCTCACCCCGCTGGGTTCCTTGGCCAAACTCTGACTGTGGGACTTGCTTGCTCTGCCCGAGGCACAGGAGGCACCCGGACCGGACTCCTTGTGCTGTACTTTACTTTATCGCACCCGCCCTGATGTCAGCTCTGCCCTGCACATGGCGCATCGTGCCTGTGTGCCCAGAGGGCAGCGTGATGTTGGTGGATGGTCTTTGGGAGGCCATTCCTCCTCTGGCCGGCTGTGCGGGGAAGGTCCGTTGCCAGCTCAAACCAACCTCCCCGGCCGGCTTTCCCCCAGCTCCCTTCTTGACAGCATGGGCTCTCTCTCACGCCTGTATTTACGGGGTCGTCTTAGCGATTAACCCCCCAAACTCTCTGCCTGCTTCTGGTCTCGTCTCCATAGACGCGGGCCCTGCGGGCAGCCGAGTGGTGGGTGGCTCCTGAGTTACAGCCCTCTCGGCGAGATCGGGACGAGGGCCGACAGAGATCCTGGCAGCAGCGACGTCCTATTGCCACCCGCTCAGCCCCGGCATTTCCAGGGGGACTTTGCGAAGGGCTGACGGCCGCCCGCCCCCCCACTCCGTGCGGCGGGCGCAGGGCCCGGCC